>NW_006263651.1:213644-227138 GCF_000469605.1 Apis dorsata | reverse complement strand
AGAAAAACGCTCGTCAACGCATCGCGATTAATCAAGAAACGCCGTCGACCGCCGTTAATCGCGTTCCTCCCTTTCGCTCACAGTTCCCCCTTTTCCTTCCTCTCGATTTGTTCCTCGTTGGGCTCGATTTTCCTCGAGTCTACCGCCTCTAAAATAACATCGTAGCAAGGCACGAGCGTTAAACTCGATTGTAGGTTACAGGGTCGTGGAGTATTTCGCCGCGGAGAGAGATATTCGGCTCTGGGAAGAATTACACGCGAGAAAATTGGCCGATCGTTCGAGAGATAGAGAGATAATTGACGATAATTACGCCCCTCCCTTTTGATGGAGGGGACGATCCTAGAATTTTCACGTCGCGTGTTTTTTTCTTTTTTTTTTTTTTTTTTTTTTTTTTATTATAAATGGCGTGCCAATTAAAACGCGAGCTAATTGTCGAAACGAGTTGTTCGTTCTCCCTCGCATGCATGACGTTGTTTCGCCTTTCCTCTCTCTCGTCGAAAATAATTCCAGTTACAGGAGATCCGAGCGCGTTTAATTCGAGCGGTGCATGTAATACAACTTTGCGCGAAAAAGCTTGGACTCTTCGTGGCGAAAAATCTAATTCGGGGAAGAGAATTTCGCGTTCCCCAAGTTTATCCCTCGAAGGAGAAATATTTCAAAGGCAGATCGAATTTCGGAGGCAAAGGAGATGATACCCATCGCTGGCAAGGAAGCCGAGTCTCGTTAATTATAATCGCGGCTCCACCGTTGCAAAGGACGCATCGATTCGACTTCCAGCGTTGCCGATTGTCCAACTTCTCTAAAACCAACCGAACAGAGCTTGGCCGGCTCGAAGAGAATATAAGGAAAAAGGAAATGGTCCCGAATTTCGCGCCAACTCGATAACTGCCTCTCTTATAATATCCATAAACCATGGACAAGAAGAAAAACTCGCTATTTGCAATTAACTTTTTCGTATTCGATCAATCTCTTTTTTCTTGCCAACACGCATAATAATAAATTATTAGAAGATTCCACTCATTTCGCGAACGTCGTAGTTAATTTAATTTCCTTCACGCGGCAATAATTGAAAGGATTGAAAAGATAGATCTTCGTTCGAAATTATCGACTTTCTACGAATCATCGATCTCTTTTTTCTCCTATGATAAACGTGATAAACGTACAAGGAGCAAGGGTGAATTATCGATTCCGGGAAATGGAAATGGAAGCCCATTAAACCAAATCTCTCGATTACCGGTAATGATCGTCATCTGGCGGATAAGCAGGTCGGTCGCAAATCCTCGTGGAGGAAACGCGCATGGAAACGGAATCGAGGCTTAAAACCTCGTGGGGGCGGCGGCCACTCGCGACGAGTAAACAAAGGAAGAAAGGAAGGAAGGAAACCTGCATATCCCGAAGAGAAGACTTCGCCTCTCTTTCCGTTTGATCACCTTTTATTTTCTCATCGATGTTTTAGATAGCTCATCGATGAAAACTCCTGCTCGAAGGAACGGTGTCCCATTAATTTTTCTTCTCGCCAATTCGATTAGCCGAAAGATTAACGCGAAGAGGAAACGACTTCTTCGTTTCGATTACGGTTTTCAGGAACAGAAAAAGAGGAATTTGTTCTAGTGTAAAGTTCGATCGAACTTCGATCAATTTGAGAATATTTTTCAAACATTCGTGGACCCACTTTCGATCGCTTCTTCGAAAAGCTGAACGGAGCAGAGAGACGTATCCGCGTTATTTTCGAAGAAGAAGTAGAATCTTGGCTGCGTAACTTAATTTAACCGTGTGCATCGATGATCAATCGATGGAAGGCGTACGTGCGAGAACGATTAAGCGATTAGCTGTCTTGTCAATCCGTGGCAATTTTTTCTCGAAAGATACACGTGGAAAAAAGTGGAGAAGGAAGATTGACTTAAAGAGTGGAAGGATGACTTATTCCACGAGGAAGATGTTCTTTGCGGCCTGTTGCTTGAAAATATCCAACCAACCGAGGAAAAGTCCACGTATCTATCACGACGAACATACTCTGTCCCTCTAATGGGGTTTGTCTTATTTAATTTCCGGCCGACTCGAGGGGAAAAATCGAGGCGTGATTACTTTCTATTCGCCCTTCTTCAACCCTCCAACTGTCCCCACTGCGGGAATAAAAGTATTTCCACGGATCGACGCCCGCGTTGGGCCGCGTTGCAAGCTCGTTCATCCCCTCGTCGATAAATGAATTTTCGCGTTGCTAGGAGCGGGCTGTTTCCAGAGACTTTGTCCTCCTCGATTTCTATTTCAACAAGTTTCAACTCGACTGGAACACTGGCTCGAGAATGGATCCGGTGATACGAGAAGGAAACCCCTCACTTTCCACCCCCGAAGAGGATCGTTTTTCCTACTGTATCCGAGTAGATATCGAGTCGCGTTCGAGCGTTGTTATTTTAACCCCCCATCTTCCTTTAAATCGTGATTACGTGGTAAATTAATCTTGCATCTATTTTCAAAGAGCTTTCCTATTTTCAGAGAGGTTTCCTATTTTCAGCGAGGTGTGTCGCGCTTGTTCGATCGAAAATCGAGGCTTTCCTTTTCCGGATACGCGTGCACGGAAATTCTCCGCGAATTTCCGGATAGAATCGGAGGGAGTGAGTGATTTTCTTGTTTCTGGAACCGAGATCGTGTTTTCCGATATCGGTTGCGCGACAGAGATCCTGGCGTTTGAAGAATCAAGGCGAAGAAACGGAGGTGGAACGCTTCGATCACCCTCGTGACCCAGTAAACCCCGCTTCTAAAGAATCGTAACGAGACTCTTAGAAATTAGCTGTGAGAAATAAGAGACCCTCCTCCCCCTCCACCCTTCCTTCTCTGTTTCGGTTCAGTCCATTCTCTCGCGCTCTAATTTTGCTGCTAATTTTCCTTCTGCCCAAGATTTTCAACTCTCCCTCTCTCTGAATCTATTTATAAGGAAGGAGAAACGAGTTAAAAGAATCCGTTCGAAAAATCACTTCGAATTCGCTCTCAATTCAATTTCAGCGCGATCGTGTTTCTCTTCAGGGAAGGGGGGAGGAGTTTTTCGTATCAGGGATCGATAATACGCTCTCGAATTGTTAATCGTTTCCTTATCGTGAGCCATGATAGGGGTGGAGGGTTCTCTATTCTTTCGAGTCTGTATTCGCTATCGACTGCGAATCTGAAGAAGCAGAGGCAGAGGCGATCTTGGAAAGAGATCGATTCGATAAACCGAGCAACGTGGTGTTCCATGCACGAAGAAGATGGCGACATACCGCCAGAGAAGATATCTCGTATAATATCTCGTAACTTTTCACCCAGATAGATACGTATATCGAAATTCTACGAAACTACAACAACGAAATACGCATCAAAATCTTAAAGTCATATTAAAATTATCGTTGTCTTCATCCCTCCCCGATTCACGGAAACGATTACGTTTCCAAATCGTTTTCATATCTCTCGTGAGAGAAGAGCAGAATTTCCGGAATCTTGGACCGAATATCTATCTCCCGTTTCCACGGGAGAAGCCGGAACCTCTTATTTCGATCGACACGCGAGCAGATCTCGCTCCGTTGAATCTTATGCAACGTTACGTCTTACTAAACCGCATCTCCGTGCCTCTCGCGGTCTAAATAGCTCGACATACGATCCGAGGGCTTAAATCCTTGTACACGTTGCCGGCCATCGCACGGCAACCGACACCGCGACAGTGTCGCTCGTGAAATTCCTATCCCCTTGAATATTCATCGAGGCGAATACGTTATCCCGCCGCGATAACGTTCTCCCCTCACCTGCTTTTCGCTCCCCGGTTACAAACTCCCTCTGTCGATATTATTATAAACCCCGCGTCGAAGCGGTTGTCGCCCGTTTTAGGCGCGTGAATGAGAATCGACGACGGCCACGAGGCGATGAATGGATAAAGGATGAAGAACGGTTGAAAGGATATTTTCGATGAAAGGAATATACTAAGCGGTTGAATTTGATATGGAATACGACGCGAATAGCACGCAAATAGATTCAAATTAATCGAGATTTCGATAGAGGATATATATATATATATATTCTAAACGTGTGAATATTATTCGAGAGAAGAACTCCTTTTTTATCAAAAGTTGCACGTAGATGGAACATTTTCTATTCGCGTATTTATGAAAATACACAACGTTGGTTAACTCGGTTAAGCGAATTAATTATTCGACTCGATTAGATCGAGGAATCGCCGGGGCGTGTAAATACGCCGGATACGGGAAATCATCGAAAGGGGGGCAAAAACGTTCCTTGTCGCGAAGAGGATGTCGTTTCCAATTTTTTCCCTCCCGTGATTCGAACGAGACACCATTAAATAAAATATAATAAAAATATAAATATAATAAAATATAATCCAATCGATACGTATTACATCCTCGGTGATCGATCATAAAAAGTAAAAAAAAAAAACGAGCGCAATTGGAACGGAATTGGTTCGGAAGGAAGGGATGAAGTAGCAGTCCTTAGGGAGGGAGAACATCCTCGAGAGGCCGGTCAATTACGATCATAGACCGGTATATATCGGCAATTATTATCCTCCAGCCTCTGTAAAATGCAAATCCGAGCCCCGTATCGTCCCCGCGATTTAATCCGTCGGATGCTGTTTATCGTCAAATATTCAGCGGGGTGGCGATCGACGGGGGACCTCGTTATTATCGTGTCACGATCGCGACGTTGCTCCGTAAAGTGGGCTCCGTTAAATATTTAGATATTCAGTTTCAGAGGGAAAGAATTGGAATGGGGGAGGGAGTCGGTCGATTGAGCGGCAAAGGGAGAGCTCGTCTCTTAAATAAGTAATCTCGAGCGGGTGGGTGTCCCGCCCGATCTGTCTCAAGACGTGCCGTTTCCACGCTCGTCAATCGAGATCTTCGTATATTTTCAGCTCGTCGAATCGAAATATAAATCTATTTGCGAATTTGCCTACGAATTAATTCCAATTCCGGGGAAAAAGAAACGCGATTGATCGAATTAATTAGGAATTGCCTCGTTTTCGCTCTCGCTTGGACCTGCCTCAACCAAAGAGGCGGGCGATGATGAATGCGCGGCGAGACAAGGATCGATGATACGACTATTTTTCTCCCCTCCCCGGAGAAGCGTCCGCTCTCAGAAACGTAATTGTTGGCCAGTCGTTGGAAAGAAACGCGATCCAAATTCACGGGTTGCTTTTCGGATCAAGAAATCGTGCTCTGCTCTCTCGTCTCTTCCACCCTTCACCAAAGTTTCCCCAATATCTTCTTCTTGGCTTGCCAAGAATTATTTTAAACCTGAGGGTAAGGGAGGAGGGTGATAGAGAGAGCATCGCGCGGACTAAATTCTCTCTGAACGCGTTCGCCGATTCCTGGAACCGCGGCGAGTAGAAGTTTCGATATAATTTACCCAGGAGGTCCATATAAATTGTTCCACCTATAAATCGCCCCTCTAGCAACGCGTATCGTTAATAAACGGCTAGGAAACGTGTAACAGGTAGCCGCCATTTTCTTCCGATTCGCCGTTTCTTCTTCTTCTTCTTCTTCTTCCGCTTTTTCGTTTTCCTCTACTGTCCCATGCAGAGTTGCAGCGTGTTGACCGATTAACGAAACGAGAGACACGCTGATCCAGTGTTTTCTCGCGGTGAAACGCGAGTCTGTCTCTTTCTCCGTTTCTCGAGCGCGAAAACAGAGGGACTCGGCTTATAATCTCGGCTTGGCGACTACGTTTCTCTTTTCGTGGAAAATAACAGAGAGACGATGTATGTGTATGCGGTGGAAAAATAGACACTTTGCGGCCATTGTTCGCCGACAACAAGAACGGAAAAAAAATCTCGCCTTCTTTTCCTTCACCCGTGGAAAACGCGGTGCTTTTTCCTCCCCTCTCTCTCTCTCTTTCGGTCGTTTTGCGAACCGTTCCTCCTCCTCTTGGAACCCGTCCTCCTCCCGGAGCGCGCGTCGAGAGTTCAAAGTGTCACCGATTGTTCCCGAAGCAGGCGTGAGACGCGGTGGAAAAAGGAGAACGCGAAGATCGCGTCCGCGAAGGTGGAGATGAGCTCCACCTCGAAACCAGGGACAATGCCACGGGGGCGACGAAGCCTTTGTGTGTAAAACGGCCGAGGTTCCACACACCGTTGTCCTTCCATCCGCTCCACACCCCTTTTTACCTTTTTTTTCCCCTTTTTTCTACCGACACACCGTAATCGGCAACACCTTGCTCTCTGCACTTGGACAGACACGAGCGGAGTTTACACTCGTTCGAGAGATTGATTCCTCGGCTTTGTCCCGTTCCAGTCGTCCAGTACTTTTCCATAAGGAAGGGGGGGATCGATTTCTTCGACCTTGCTTCGATAATGGACGGTGTTGGCCCGCGATGGGTGTGTTCGGAACTCGGGCATTAACAATTTCGATGTACGAATAACACTTGTTCGCAGCTATTATACGGTTGACCCGCTCTTTTCGTTAATAACCTCGACCTCGTTTGGCGTCAAATTATTTCCGATTACATATATATATATTGTCTTGAACGATAAATTATCAAAGCAACACTTTGATTATTAAATTTCACTGGGCGTGTTGCATCGTTCGCGCGGAGGCGGAAAAACGACGTAAAATCTAAAAAAAAAAGTCAAGCTAGATTGAAGCAGAAGAACGTGAGGTTCTAGGATTTTCGAAAATCACGGTGTAAAATTCGTGATGAATCATAGCGTCACGGTTCGACTATTAAGAGATACCGCGGCGACGTTTCAACGACAGTTCACCCTTATTTACGATCCACTATCGAAGAAAAATTTTTTGGTTCGATATTTTCGAAGAAGAAGAAGAAGAAGAAGAAGAAGAAGAAGCCGCGGATAAGAATAGTATCTTTTCAAGCGAAGCTATCGCTCCTATCCATGCGTGTCTGTGTGTGTATAGTCCGCATCGCGTCACATTTTTGCATCGACAACTTTGTAAGTTCAACCCCGTTCTATCTAAAATCGTTACGCTAAGGTTTCTTCTTGTGTACGTCTCTCTCTTCCGAGATATTGACGTCGTTGCACAAGGCTTGCCAGAACCCATCTTTGCTTTTCCCATTTACAACCACATTTATATACAACGTTTCCTCGTCGAGCAGAAGAGAGAGAGAATAGAAATACATATCTCTAGATCTCGAAAATATTAATTTCGACAAGTGGAGGAGGGGATAGTACCTTATACGATAAAATGTTACGAGCGACCCGCGCGCATAATACGCGCACGCTTCATCGTAAGATTTTCTTGGTACCAGAGGGATGATAAATAAATCGTGGCCGATAATAAGTCTTGTCTCGAAATTTATACGTTCAACGAGGGAATTTATAGAAAGGAGGGCGGGGAGGGGGAGGGTAAAGGAGAGTGCAGAGCGGTCACCGAGAAACGTATGATGAAATACACGTATGTACGGCGAGTATGGGGGGTTGTCGCGGTTGAATATCGAAAATGGTTGAGAATGCAGTGCCTCTCCCTTCCCCGCACACAGTTATATTTGCCGCTTTAATTCAGCGCGTATCGGCACCGGCCTGCACGCTTGGTGGAGGGAGGGGACGAAAAGGACGAAGCGGTTCGATCGCGGCGAACCGAGCATTCCCCTCTTCGTCCTTCTCCTTTGTCGAGACTTTTTCCCGAGTCGAGGGAACGAAATAAGGTGGATACGCGACGCGAGGAGGGGCCCCCTCGAACACGCACTCTCGGCCTCCATCCATTTTTCACGGAGTTCTGCTCGTGACACGTTAACCGGCGGGCTCCGTTTCACCTTCTTTCGCTTCCGTTACCGGGACATTTCGCCAATTTCCTCCATTTTTCCCCCACGAATAATGCCTAACCACGTTTTCTATTCCCCGTTATTCCTTCGAAATATTAATTTACATATATGTTTTTGAATTTCTCTTTCTGAAAATATCAATTCTTACCGAAATATCCTCCTCTCACGAATACAAGAATAATTATCCTGGTTGATGATTCGTTCGATTCACGATCGGTGAAATTGGAATAGCAATCGAAGACGAGAGAGTCGATCTCGTTAAAAAAGAGAAAAAGAAAGAGGTGGCGCGATCATTTTTCCGGCGGATAGCGGAAAGCGTGATAGAGATAATACGACGGAGCGAGGTCGAAGGCGTCGATCGTTCGGGCGAGAAAATATAACGACACGCAACGGGGACCGAGACGAAATTGACTTTCTTCCCTTCCGCCCATCAGGCCGAGACGTTTAGGAAACGAAGCTGTCCGTCGCCCCATTTTCCCTCCGACTCCTTGCCGCGAAATAATGTGCCACGCGTCGTGAAACTTTACGAGCGCTCGCGAGCTGCTACGCGATAACATCGGCTTCGGGAAGAGGTCGATCGATGACGTAACAACGTCTCTTCTTCGATGAGAAGAATGCGCTTCGGGGAGGAATGAAAAAATTCCAACGCGATTCCCCTCCTCATTGCGATCGGAACGTTCCTTTCCTAGAAAGTTTCGGTCCGAGTGTCCGTTCGGTTTACTTTTGCGCGGAGGGGAGGGAAGTTTGATCGAGAAACGAATGGAAAAGAGGGAAAAAGATAAAGTTGGTCGCAATCGACCCGAATTCCCCGATATTCCCGACGATTCCAAAAATTCCGGAGGGAAGAAGCTCCTCCTCGACGGAGAGGAACGGAGAGGGGAACAAAGCGAGGCTGCCGACGACAGTCGCACACGATCTCGAATCGAGTGCTTTTAATTCGGCTTCGAGCGGTCGGTCAACACGCCGCGCTCGCGAAACATCGTTCCAATTTCCCATCGAGCCGCGCTCCATGCCGTCCCGACCGCCATATCGACCGAGCGCGGAGTCAGTCAACCTCGACCCATACCTCCATAAATAAAATATTTCTATATTTTTCCACCTTTCTTTCGAGCGTGGGACGTCGCATCGCGACGATGCGTGCAAATTAACGATTCAGAGATATCTTGGAGAGACGCGTTGTACCGTTATGGAAATAATCCGGGCTTGTTGCAACTTGTACGGAGAAGAAACGGAGAAGAAACGAGGGAGGGGAAGAGATTCGAGTGTGTTGCTCGATCGGCCGATAGTTTGCCGTATTTTCTACTCGATTCGAGTTGCCGCCTTCCTGCCGCCTCGGACATTTCTCAGACGGCGACAATACTACGTTCGAGGCACTCCAACCAGCCGGAAGTATATACAACATATTGGGTGTATATGTGTGTATACCTCGAGAAAAGAAAGATTGGAAATTCAATTTAAAACGGACCGAATTCTCCGTACGTTTTCATTTTCCGATCCGAATTTTCGACGAAAACGATCGAAATGACCGAGAGAGAGAGAGAGAGAGAGAGAGCGCATAAACGCGACCGTTCCGTCTCGATCCTCGATCATCGTTACGTCGAAACGACACGAGGTAAAAGATGGCGTCGTTACCCGGGCGATGTAGCCGCCGCTTTCCAGATGCTTTATCCCCGAGTTATAGATCACGCGCCATTATACATATATCTTTCGCTCTATGGGTGTACGTCTTTCGAGTAACAACCGAGTATCGTTTCCAACCAACGCTCCGGATGACAGAGCGTTCCCCCTTCGCGGACCAGTTCGACCGACGGTTTTGAATTTCGATTCCATCCTTCGCGCAACTTTCAATTTTCGATCCCCAAGGAATACCGCCCCTTCATACACGTATCTTTCTATATATATATATATATAGTCTAACTTTTTTAGAGTTAGATTTAAGACGAGTTTCCAACTATTACCAACGTTCCCGAGTGGCGTAGTGGTATCGAAACCGACGTAATTTAAGTTTCGATAACCGAACGACTACCTTCGAGTCGGTTGGACTCGAGGATATAAGAATCGAAGAGATAAAAAAAAATAATTCGAATCACGCGACTCTCCGGAGTTATTTCCCAAAGATATTTAACAGGGACGAGGGAAAAGTCGTACGCCGGTATTACGAGTATTACGAGCGTATCGAGGCGGGAATATGGAAGATGGCGTGCACGCGTTGCCGGTCTGTGACAAATGGACGTGAGCCAGAGGGGGTGGAACGATCGGTCGGGCGGACAGGGTGACAGGGTGCGAGCTGACTCGTAACTTTTCGCGGACGGTCACGCAAATTGCTCTCTCGACAGCCTCGCCTACGTCTACGATCGCGATTTATGGAAATTGGACGATCCTCGCCCGAGCTTCTCCTCGACCGCCTCTCAACGAGAGAGAGAGAGAGAGAGAGAGGCCCGTTAATGAACCTTCTCCGTTCTCCTTCTCCTCTCCTCTCCTCTCCCTTGGCCGCCGCGGACGGTTAATCGTCTCGTTAATACGAGAAATCGAGGAAAAAATTGCACGCGCGAGGCGAACGTCTTCTCCGTCGAGAGAAGTCTTTTCGACGAAGTTTAATCGAATCTCTCTCTGTTTCTTTTTCGGGGGAGAGGGTTGTTGGCCGACACCCAAGAATCTCGAAAGCATTGTTGGAAAGGGGGAAACGAAAGTTTCGTGTTAAAGTTGTACAAGGATGGGGTCGAGAGTCGTGTTGTCTGGCGCGTTGGGGAACAGGTGGGGTTAAAGTTGATTCTACCACGGCCGGTGGTGGGATCAAACTTGGCCCGATCTTAATCGACTCCGTTCAACCGAGAGGGAGGAATGTCGCTATCGTTTCACGATGATTCGAGAGGGGTAAAAGTCGTTTTCGTTAAAATTAATTCGTCTTAATTCGCGTAATGGATCGGGAACGGGTTAAAGAACGGCTGGTTAATTAGCGTGACACGCGACGGGGAATATAATTGTGACGAGAGAGAAAAAGGTCGGGGAATAAATACCCGATACGCCGCTTTTTCTTCCTTTTTCCCTCTCTTTCTCTCTCTCTGTCGACTCCCTCGACTCGTGACTCCCAGTCCTCGTGGAAAAACCCGATAGATCCGCGGTAATGAATACCGCGCGTTTTTGCATTCCGCGATCGTAATAGTACGCGTAACGAACCGCATTGTTCGCCGGGTGTGTAACCGAGATGCAACGGTTTTTTCACGCTCGAAAAAGCCGCGAGAATACAAAAGAAATTTTATATTTCGACACGCGCACGTATTAATCGTATTTGCGCGTATATAAGCGGATATATAAGTACTCGGTCTCCGAGTTTCAAGTTTTTCGAAACTCGAACAGGTCGAGTCGAAACCGAACGCGACACGCGATGAATTTGCGGTTCCGTGATCATTGTGACTAAGAGGCGCGAAAAGGAGGACACGCCGGTGTTAAGAAGGAAAGGACGACGCGTAAAAGGATACTCTAGTTCGGTCTGCCCATACTTTCCAACCAACCAGTTGGGAATAACTGGAGATTAATTGGAAATCGCCGTCTCCGAAGAAGGAAGGAAATTCCATCGAGGAGGAGGAGGAGGAGGAGGAGGAGAGCTGACGAAACTTCAGTTCGAATATTTATTTCGTAAAATATCGAAACTCGTGCAAATGCAAATTTTCAAATTCCAACGATTCTCCATCCGCGGTTTTAATCCACTCGTTGTTTTCCACCACGGATCGAAAGATCGAATTTTTCGAAATCTCGGCTTCGATTACACGCGAGTTGGCAACAAACTGGAATGCTCGAATCCGGAGAGGGGAGGGGAAAAAAGGGAAAAAAAGGAGCACGATGCCTATTCCCCTGTCAGGTTGATTTGCATGTAGAACCGCGGATCGTTAACGGAGAAAACAATGGCGGTGTGACGAAATTCGAGCGAAATTCCGCGTTCGATCGCGGAGAACAATAGCCGAAGGATGTTCGTCGAGTCGCGCCAGCGAACTCAACAGGTTTTTATTCGCGGCGAGTCGAAACGCGTCGTTTATGAGTCCGTGATCCGATAAATCTGTCGTTATCGTGGCCGATTCTTCTCTCCAAAAAAAAAAAAAAAAAAAAAAAAAAAAAAAAAAAAAAAAAAAAAAAAAAAAGAAAAAGAAAAGAAAAAGAGGAAAGAAAAGGAGAGAAACACCTCTGTCCTTCGGCGAATTTCCATCTATTTGATCGAACGGAGCGGTATCCACGGACCGCGAGGAACAATAGGCAGATAAAACCATCGGCTAAAAGCAACCCCTCGCGACCACCCATCTTGCGCGAGAAACGTTCGTCGTCGATCGTGGTTTAAATTCGCGTGGTTGGAAATCAAGGAAATAAACCACCTCTCTCCTTCCAACGATTCCATTTTTATGCCAGCCAGAGAAACTTCACCGCCTCTTTGGGGATCTCTTTGGAGATAAATATATATATACGACGAATTGTGCGAGTATTTGACACAAAACGATTCCATTTCTACATACAATTCTATACATCGAACGCGTATTTTTTCGGATGATGTAATCAAAGATCGGTCCCTTGGGATGGATGTTGCTGGTGACGCGAAGGAATGGCGTCGCGAAGGGAGAAACGACATCCTATATCATCGCGAGGAAGGGACTCGTTCGTGTAAAGAGGACCGGATGATTAACAAGCGTGTTTTCGAGGTGATGTAACGCGTCGTTTTTCCAACGATCCAACCAACAACGCCGGCCTTTGTCGCGTCTCTTTACCCCCTCATCCTTTGTGCTTTTAAATTCTCTTTCCTTCTTTCACTTTCATTCACACGATATTTTGAAAGGAGTACGATAAACTTTTTAGACTTTCGTGAAACGATCCCCTCTTCCGCGAGAATTTCCAACGACGAGTGGAAGGAACGTCGAACGAGGATGAGAGCGATCGTGTGTCCGAAATCAGGCGAGGGACGGTGTCATCGGTTTGTCATCCGATAATCGGGCGAGGAAGCTTTCATGGCAAATTGCGTTTCGGGGAGGCGTACAACCCTGTTGAATACGACCCTCGCGGAAAACAAAAGGCGTGGGACTAAGACACGTCGTTCGATATTTTCGACGAAAATGAAATTTTCGCTTTTACTCTGGACCGGCCCTGAAACGTCGTCCACGTTAATTTATTTATCCTCGTCACCGAGACGTCTCTTCATCCCATTCGGGTGGATAGAAAATTTCTCCCCTCTCGAGAAAGAAGCTTCCATTCTCGGCCAACTCGAGAAATCGGTCTCTCGAACGATATTTTACACCCTCGTAAAACCACGTTATCGGGAACGCGGCTCCCGATTAGAACCCTTTACGTTCATCCCTTTACATCCCTCGACGAGTTCCCGTCTCGAAACAATCGCGAAACCCTCTTAATGGGACAATTCCCAATGGAGAAGTCTCGTTCTCCCATTAATTACCCCGATAATAATTCCACCTAACATCTATAAATTTCTCGTGCTTCCTACTTCGTGAAACTGTGGGTTTCCCAAAGTTACCCATCCGTCGAGGATCGGTAAATTTTTATTCGATTCTTCCTTCGCAGGAGAAGGAAGAAGACGGTAGGGAAAATTCGTGGAATCACGACGCCAAGGGAAAAAGATCTCTCGGCCTCGTTTTGTAGACAAACACGATTTTCGTGGCTTTCAACGTGGATGAAAGTTCTCTTCTGGTTCGTTAGGACGATAAGTAAAAGGGGCGGGTGTTCCTTCTCTATAAAGTAAAGAGGCGG
>NW_006263651.1:206065-213334 GCF_000469605.1 Apis dorsata | reverse complement strand
GGAGGAGGAGGAGGAGGAGGAGAAGAGAGAACGTGGGTTGGCTCTCTCCGTCTCTCTCTCTCTGTCAAACGCGAGCTAATCTCTTTAATGCGGCCTTAAACTGGCCGCCTCGAACGAGGGGGAGAACGAGTGGCCCTCGAGACTCGATAAACCCTAAGAAGGAAGGATTAATCCCCGTGAAGAATATTCAATTGCGGTGAATTCCTTTTCCCGGATAATTGTTATCCAGGAAAATGGCACTGCATCGTGCGATTAATGTCGCGAGAGAAGGAAAACGAATGAGACGAGATCGGAGGAGAAGCGCACGAAAACCCGTTTTTCTTCGTACGTGGATTGAAAATCGCGAGCTCGATCGAGTTACTCGAATCGAAGAATTAAGCTTCAGAGCTCGTTTACTTGCCGTGTCGCGTATCGTTCGATATCGTGGAGGAGGAAGAATAAAATTTGAAAATTTTAATTAACGTTGCACAAGTTTGCGCGCAAAGGCTCGACTTTCAAAATCGAAACACGACACGCGCGCGCTCTTCTTCGCGTTCGATCCCATTAAACTTTCGCGTTACAACGTTTCAAAGGAATGGGAGGGAACCGTATCTATTTTCCATCGGTCGAAAGTTTATCGAAATTTCGCCAGAAAATTGGACTCGCGATCCTGAATAAAGTAAACTGCTATGTAATTTTTCATTTCACGCGCACTCGAGTAATTCTCTTGTCCACGCAAATTACGACCTAAATTACGAAAAAACTTTCTATGGGAATATTGGCGAATAAAGATCTAATTTTTGCTCGACGAGAAGAAGAGAAAAGAAGGAAGAGAAATTGATCTTTCGAAGACCGTCGGATCGACTCGAAGGATTAATTCGTGTTGCATTTGGATGCAAATCGGTGACAAATGTTAAAGACTCCCTAAATTTTCCTCGCGAAATTTGCAAGATCTCGGTTTTTCTTCGATGTCCTTGATTCTGGACTTGTTACGGTACCGCTTGGGGGAAATGTAGAAACTCGTCGACTGGCTATGGAAAAATCTGCAAGAAACGAAGCCGTCTTTCCAGATCGATCTCGCGCCTCTCCATATTAGGCTCAAGCTACGACTCGACGATATCTTCGAGTCTTCTCGACATCCGAGCCGCTCATATATCATATAAGTTAAACGAAAATACTAATCGTCTACTTTCTCTATTTCCTCCAAAGATTTCCGTGTTTCTTCGGTCACGGAACACGAGCCGTGTCGTATAATCCATCGGATTTAAAATTGGAGATTAATCGAGCTCGAACGTGTCTCGGGACCGTAAACGAAGACGGTATCTAAGATCCAGAAGAGGGGAAAGATTAGAAAAATTCCCGGGGAAGATGGTGAGAACATAACGAATCGAGGCACACGGAGAACACACACGGTGGGCTCGCGCACATATATCGGGATCTAAATAACGTTCTGACGTTTTAAACCGGCACACGATCGGCCTCCTTTCTAACCTTGATCCCCTGACAATTTTACATTCCTATTCGCTGCGGCTCGTAGGTCATCTATTAAAGGTTTCCTCGACGCGATATCGCGGCTCTCTTTATTATCACCGCGGTTGAAAGCTTTTCCTCATCGATTTATCGAGTTCCACGGAATCAAAAGTAGATTAGATCGACGCGCTATCGATCGTATCGATCATCACCGAAGAACTCTATTACGATCGTTGAACGTTTCTAATTTCCTTCTCTTTTCTTTTTTTTCAACTGCAAAAATTGAAAAACTCGCACGTCATACGTAAACGCTGCGCGTGAAACGAAAATATTAGATTCGCGTGTGGGAGAGAAAACTCGTGCGTTACCAATGGCCGTGACCGAGTAACAGGACTATAGGGCAAGTGTTTGTCGTAAGTCACCCCTCGCGAATCCTTCCCAGAGCCGTTCATCGATTAAAACGTAACAGTTCTCTCCTAGTTTTCGGTTACCGTATTTAACGATCACTTAAACGTTGGAAATTTGTGTGTGTGTGTGTGTGTGTGTGTGTGTGTTACGCGATTATGAGATCCGAGGCTTTCGAGTTTAATGCGTATTTAACAGGAAATAACATTGGTTAACGAGAGAACAAGTTGCGTTGAGAAAATATAGGACGAAGCGAAATCGTAAACTGAAAAATTTGGATCGATCCCGAGTATTACGTTTCGTGTATTACGTCCCGTGTTTACTACGTTGGCGAGGTATAATGAGTTGTTGTGAAAGGACGCGAGAAAAAGGATAGTCGGCGCACAAGAAACGCATAAACGAGGAGAGGAGAGCCGAAAGCTTAAAACGCGAGAATGTATGCGTATACACGGAAAACAGTTGCGTTGTCTCCTCCCATGAAATAAAGCGGAGATACTGTTAGCTATTCTACAGGTACGAAACCCTTTGGTATCGATGCATTACACACGTAGTAGAACATGGACAATAGCCATTGAATTAGCGATACCATCGACTCCCCTGTTCCGACACGACGCGACCGGACCATGGAAAACTAACCAACCCATATCATCCGTACAAATTACATCAACAATCTCGAAAGCCTCGAATATCTATATAAAAAAAAAAGTAAAAAAAAAAAAAAGAAGAAAATAAAAAAAACGATCCGCAAAAACAGAAACACCGTTGTGTCGCACGTTCGCGTATCGCAAGTGGCGAAAACAAAACCGTGAATGATTTGGCTTACTGTGAACCATTGCAGCCCGCTCTTGCCTCGAATGCCGTGGATCGTCTCGCGGATCATCGAAGCCGGTTGAACAGCTGTCACGAGGCTGGCAAAATGCTCGAAGGATGCGCGACAAAGAGAAAAGAGAAAGAGGAAAGAGAGGAAACCGGTCCGCTGATACACCGTGCCGCGCTCGTCGACCAACTGCGTGGCTTTGCGGCCGCCTTCGGCACCGAGCCGCGCTCATCGCCGAGTTCGACTCTGCTCGGTTTCGTTCGCCGCCACTCGGCTCCCTTCGGCGTCCCTCGACCAGCAGCCGAAATGCGACGAGCGGCTCGCTCTCCCTTGCCGGCTAGCCGGCAACTTTCACGGGGGATGCGTGGACAGAAGCTGAATTAAATAGATTAGGATCTTCATCGAATCCCCGGGACCGACGAATTACCTCCACCAGCCCCATATTATACTCCACAGACCGGCTTCGATTCTCTGTGCGGTCAGAAACGTCTCTCGCGTAATTCGATTTGCGCGCCGATTCACCGTCCGCCGTGGATAACACGCGTGGCCATTTGATCGAACGCGTTTCGGTGAACGTTGAGTTTTCGGGGCTTGGCACCGCGATTTTTTCTTCCAACGTTCGCCATGGAAATTAATATGTTCTACTCGATAAAGTAATATCTCGAACCATTGTATTATTTTTCCATTTATTTCCACTTCTTTTTTTCTATTCTATTCGCTCACGTAATTTTTAGCCCAATTTCAGAAATCTCGTTGCTTTACTTTGGAATAAAAAGAAAAAAGAAGATGAGAGATGGGGGCAACACGGCTCGACGATTATTCCGTACACGCTACAGTTAATTACACGTATGTCCTACTCCGTTTCCATTCCGTGTAATTTTCCTGGTATCTCGGGAAAAATTGTCTCGAAATCTCTATCTCGCGCGAGCATCTTGACTCGTAAAAGGTAGAAATGATTTCTTTCGAATCCCTATATATCCCTTCGCGGGCGATATGAATTATTTACCAAAGATTTCTGATAAAACTTCGACAATTTTTGCGGAGGTTCTCTCCTTTATCTCCCGCGGAAAATTATTCAATTGAAACTTCCGATTTGAATAAACCTTTTGAACGCATCTCCGTTTTATTTCCGCTCGTTTAACCGTGAAATCATCGGGGCGCACGAATCGGGAGAGAGACAGAAAGAGAAAAAAACGTCTCGTCGGAAACGAAAGTTGTACAGGAATGAAAAGATCGTATAGATAATTTTAATTGCTTCTCGTTTCGTGGAGATCCGAACGAACGAAGCGTCGACATTTTCGTACCTATTGGAATTCGTATACAATATTATACATCTACAATTTATACACCTAAGTGAAAAAAACGTTGAAAAACGTTCAATGCGGATAGAAACCGGAGAAGGGGAACAAATTCCTCGCGTAGTAGCATGTAGACATTTAGCTTCCAGGTTATGACGCGCGCATCCCAATAATCTAACGCGACCCATAATTCGGCTGCTCAAATCCCGTTCTTGTCCGGCGGACAGATTGGCTTGCATAATCAACCGTCCCTCTATTGTCCCGTGCTCGCCTCTAAACACGTGAAACTTGGCGCGAAACACGATCGATCCAAACTCGAAATTACATCCTAGAGCCGTATGCAAGGAGAGAGATGCAAGGAAGCACGTATATCCCTATCTTGTTCCTCCAATTGTTCAAAATAAAATCCAGCAACGGATTTTTCGTTTTTGGGAACAGGGAGGAGAGCGAAGAGAAGAATCGATTCGCGAAAATTCGGTTAGAGATCGATTCGATCGATCGAAGGAAGCCCTCGAAGCCGGCCAAGTTAATTTAATCGACGATGAACGCGGCGAGTTCGAGCAGCTTCGTCAACCGAGATCGCGTTCCCCGCATTGTCGCTGCCGATTGAGCGACTCCTCGCGTGAACTCTGTCGCGCCACGTCGTACTTCGAACACCGGCTTACGCGCCAGTCCTCTCCAATTACGGGAGAAGCTTCCGGTTTGAACCGCGACTCACCCACCGGTCTTCGTTTCTCCCCGTAACTCGGCTATTCCGATAAGGAACCGATGAAGGTGTTGTTCACGGCCCACCTTTCTCGCCCTTTCCTCGTCATTTCCAATGAATTATTCAACGAAAGACGAAATCTCTGGAGAGAGAGAGAGAGAGAGAGAGAGAATGAAAATGGATCTATCCACTTGCACGATTTCTTCCATCTTCTGTCGGAACAAGGGGGAACGAGGATTTCAGTCATACACGCGATCGGATTACGAATTTTAAGCTTCTCCTTAAGAATTTCCTTCGAGGATCTTTCGAGTCTCCTCGAAATCTTTAATCACGGATCATTGGATTCCTATTCAGGGCGTTTTTTCTTCTCTCGCAATTTCGTTCGCGCAACAATCGTTTGTTTATCAGCCTGCTTTCCCAGCGGCGAAATTTACGTCCATTCGTTAACAAAATCCTCGATTGTTTGTCGATACACGTGTCCCGCGGGTAATTCGCGTAATTCAGCCAAATTTCCAGCCCGGTCTACATTACGTCGAGTACGCAAAGCTCGATTATCCGATATAACAATTTCGAAGCGGCTTATTGCTTTTTGCAGCTCGTATATTTGTCGGACGGATTCGGAAAAGCCGATTCGAAAAGCCGGATTCGAAGAGCGGTTAATATTTTTTTAGGCAAAAAAAAAAAAAAAAAAAAAAAAAAAAAAAAAAAAAAAAAAAAAAAGAAAGAAAATGAAATTTTCAGCGATTTGTCCGCGTTTCTGTTCGAGGCTCGAGCGTGTCGCGGACAGCGCATAAAAATGCAGGGGGGCGCGTAACAACAATGAAAATAGTTAGGATGCAAGGACAAAGGTTGGAGAGAGAAATTTTCACGGTATGGCGGTTTTCGAAAGCTCGATAAGTTCGACGTCGAATATTATTTTAACGCGGTTCGCTTGCCTTCTACACCATCCAATCCGTGTGCGCGGGCCCATGGGCTGGTGGTTCATTTATTCCTCGTTTATCCTTTACGATCTTTCGACCAGAAGGAAAACATGGATACGAGGATACTCCCCCATAAATTAAGGAAATTTGTCCTTAAGAGAGAGAGAGGAAGATAGATACGCGACGAATTTACATTACGATTTTTCTTCTCCCTCCTTCTGACCCAGTTTCACGGAAATACGAGCGATCTAAGACGGGTTATGTCAGCCACCTCGTCCGGATAATGAATCGTGCGCGAATGTCAACGGAATATGCTCCATCTCTGGACGTGTATCCAATTATTTACATAGGTGGGTTCGATTGTATCCTCGGAGATTCCCCCTTCTCGTTAATCGTGGACAGAATCGATTCGATGATCGAAAGACGATTTTCTCGGAAAGAGGATAAGAGCGAGCGAGCGAGAGAGAGAGAGAAGTCTCGAAAATGATTATCAAATTTGCTCGTCCGGCAATTGGGTCAGCGATGTTTTTCCAGCAATTTCTGCTCCATCAGTTTTTACGTTGCTCTTTGTGCTCCCTCGACGAGGCTTTTTTGATGCTTCCCATTGATCCACTCTATACATACTTTATCCGTGATTGTAATTGGACGGGTCCGAAAATGGTATGGAGAGGTAATTATCAAAATTGAATCGGGTTGATTGAAACTCCTCGAATCCCGTCCCGACAATTTCAACCGGGGATGATAACGTACCGTGAAAACTCGCTCCTCCCCGAACAAAGGATCGGTCCTCGAACGGTCCTTAATTTCCAACGTTGAAGGAAAACAGACGTGGCTTCCGCGCGCCTCTTTCCAACGCTTCCAACGCTTGTCCCCTCTTCAATCCTTCGCGCAGGCATCTCCATTTCTTACACTCGCGCGCGCGACCGAGTCTAGGCGTCCTATCCTTCGTCGAGTGGAAATCCCTTTGGTATTTGGTTCGAAATCCGGACAATCGGTGGTTGATGGCGAGGGCCTTGAATCGAAGGCGCGAGCACGCAGCTGGATAAAAAGACCCGCGTGCGTGCATGCGTGCGTGCCTGCCTGCCTCTCGATTGACGTGGGAACATGGAAGCGTATAATTAAGCGAGTGAAAATAATCGTGTTTCCTTCCTCCGTCCAATTCCGTCCCTCGTGGAAACGTGGCTCGCTCGCTCGTTTAATAATTTCATTTCGAAAAACGACCAACCGCGAGGAGGAGAAGATTTCGAAATCTTTCGTCTCCTCCCAGCGTACCCTTCTCCCGCGAGGAGGAGGACAACTTCTCCCGTGAAAATGAAATCGCGTTTCCAAATTCCCGTCCAACTAATTAACCAAACTTTCCGCTGGGTTTGGAAATCGGCCCAAAGTGGCGGTGGAGCTAAAAGCGCTGGAAACATGCAAATTCTCCTCCCTCGACGACCATTCAATATTTAAATATCGTATCGAAATTGTAGATACAGAGCCGTGAATACGCGCGGGATGCGCAGAGTTTTGGCGAGGGGAGAGCAACGATCGGTAATCGGTAATCGCCAGTTCTACGCGATTACTTGCAGTGAATATTTTAGCAGGCGGCCAGTAATCCGATAACGGCGCCGTTTCTGTTCGACCAAACGCGCGAGCGTTGCCTCGTTACGTAGTTTTTACGTAGGTCGAGAA
>NW_006263651.1:193610-205884 GCF_000469605.1 Apis dorsata | reverse complement strand
GTAAACTCGAAATATCGTCGACCCGCACCGGTCGTGCACGCGGACCCGCGTGCGGTTTCTGCATTAACCGTTGTTGCTTTCGTTCCAGTATGTCCGCTTATATAACTGTTACGTTCCCTTACGAACCGAGCGTCAAAATTGATTTGCATGCGACGTAAGGCGAGACGAAACGATCCTCGTTGATTCTCGAGGGGAGGACGAATCGCGGAAGGAATCGTTCAGCATGTCGCGGAAGAGGAATGACCTCCTCGCGTTCCCATTCCGGATGGAAGGAGAGATGTTGCTTCTCCTTTTCTCGAATCGCGGCTCCATCCGAGGGATTTCGAAATCTTAATCGAAATTCGAAATCGTTTCGAAATCATTAAGATAATTGCACTCGTACACGGAGTCGACGAGGAAGCGTTCGAATTTTGCCTTCCCTGTCCATCGATCGAACGGATTGGGAAATATTTTATTATCGGCAGATTGCGAGACACAGGTCCGCGGGCAACGTTGATTGATAAATTAATGGGAAACGAACGAACGCAGCGACCCGAACCGTTTAAACGATCGACTGTTGCTCTCTCTCTCTTTCTCTATCTTTCTCTCTGACGAGAAACGGATTTCTATTTCCCGATCGCGCTCCTGGTAGTCCACACCATCGCGTGGAAACGCGTGTTTTAATTACTCGCGATCTACTGTACAATGGCACGGGTCGAGGAATCGACCAAACTTGCCACTCCTGTTGTCCCTTTTTTCTTCCTTTTCTTTTTCTTTCCTTTCTTCGTCCGGAAACGGAGCATTCAATGGACAAACGCTCGTTACTCGCAGCAGGTGTCGCGCGGTTCTGGTCGAACGCGACGAGGCCGTCTTCGGACCACCGACTCTTTTCTCTTCCGGTTCTCTCTCTCTCTCTCTTTCTCTCTTTTTCTCTCGTGACACGAAACAGAGGCAGGCTGATTGTGAAAAAAAAGAAAAAAGAAACGCTGGTTTCGGTCGATATCCGCTCTTCTTCTATACGAGTTCGTTTGTCCGTGAAAAATAAAGCAACTACGGTACGATACTACTACTACTATTATTGCGCCTCGAAAGGGATGATTTTTCCCTCCCCTCTTGTTCCCTCTTACGCGCTCGTTGAGAAATATAGACCTCGATTTCGTGGAGTGATTTTTCTTTTTTTTTTCTTTTTCTTTTTCCACGATCTCGCGAGAAATGGGAGAAAGAAAGTGAATCTAAATATCGTTTCGGTGGTGAATCGACGGGTGTTTCGTGACGGACACGTTCGTTCGTGCGCTCGTTTCGCTCGCTGAGTGAAATCGAAAGTGAAGCGGAGCGCGTTTCTCTGGCTTTTCGGCCAAACTACCGGATAAACGTTACGTAGTCACGGAAACAATTGGCCGATGAAACGAGATTTTTCCATCGACCATTCTCCGTAATTCCATTCGAGCCCGCCGCTGAATTTGGAAAATCTAGTTCCTCCTAGCGAAATTATATCACCGTCCAAAGTTAAATATTATTACTTCCCGGTTAGAAGCTGTCTCTCCTCCTCTGTCCCCCCTCGCCGAGAGATAATTCTCGAGAGCGGGTGAGAGCGAAACAATGGGAACAGTATTTTCTACGACCTACATTTCGAAGCGGAGCTCCAACGTTCGACGTTTAAATATACGTGGCCGGCCTTTACCTTGATTCCTCTTAATCGGTGTCCGATTTCCTCGCGAACAAAGAACCTCTTCTACGTCCACCCACGCTTACTCTCCTCCCGTAACCGATCGAACCGTGGACATCGTCGGCGAATACGAATCGAGAGAATTTTTGAACGCAACGACGGTTCGAAAATAAGGAAACGACCTCTCCTTCTCGAAAGGAGAGGAGAAGCTCGAAGATCGTTTCGCCACGGAAACACGCGTCACAGGCAAGGGACTTTCGAGGTAACGCGACGGTTACCACGTTCAGGGACTGAGTCATAATTCAACGTTTATTGAACAATGGGCTGCGGTTACTATAGGAACGTGACGATAGAACGACAACAACGGCACGCAATCGCGACAGCCCCGCGTAGTAGACATCGCCGTCTACCGGCCTTGCGCCGCCCAATTTCTATGCATTCGTTCGAATAACATCTCCGACGTGGATACTTCTCCGCCCGGACGAAAGATCGACGGGGAGAAGAGATCGATCTACGCGCGATCGTCTCTTATCTCTTATCGCTTTGCCCTTTCACGAGATGGGGGCTGCAGATCTTCTTTTCCCTCGCTCGTCGAGGCATCGATACGCGCACTTGTCGAAGAGGAAGGGAAAAGAAAATTCACGCCATTTTGGAAATATCGATGGAAACGGATTATTCCGAGTCGCACCGATTGGATCGTTTCGTTATAGTATAGGTGTGACGATTAACCGGCCATCCTTTATCTAATTAGCGGAGGGAACCCGGTTTGCGAGACAACGGGCATCGATAACGGCAAAGTTTGACGAAAGCGGATCACATTTACAATGGTGTTGCCTCCGACAAAAGCACCGGTGGTCGGCCAAGTTTCGTTTAATTGTCCAAGTTTCGACGATCGTCGTGTTCCAATGGTCTCCCAACAGAGAGAAAGGGGTATCGGCACGCATACAGGCCGCGAGCAACCTGTAATTTCTCTCGTTATCGGGATCGATCCCGATTAAACGCGAGCAACGAAGCAACGATAAGCATCTGTTGCGAATGCCTGTAATATCTTTCGATATCCAGGCTAAAAGCGTATTAGTACACCCCTCCTCGTAAAACTTGGGGACGAGATAGGACGGCGAAAACGATGATTACGCAGAGCCAAGTATGCGCTCTCGCCGTTAACGCGCTTACGCTTACGCTCGCCCACTTTTCATAATAACCTTCCCGCCTAGTTTTAAACCCCCCGCCACTATTTCGATGATTTATCTTTCACTTGTCTCTCTCTCTCTCTCTCTCTCTCTCGGTCGACGAAGAAATCCGAGCGCAATTCCAATTCTTGTACCTCCGTTTCGGCTACCAGATACCACCACTTTACGAGAATCGGGAACGATTAATCAAGTACATTTCCAGCTTCTAATAGAACCGGGCTTGTCCCTTAATTAAAGCGATCTCGCGATTCTAACGGGACCGAACCATCCAGGCTGCGACGTTTCATCCGGAATTCATCCAACTCGCTGAATTACTCGAGGAAAATGAAGGGGGAGAAGAACAGAGGGGCGGTGTTTATCGATTCCAAGTGGAATCTTGTTTTCGAGAAAACTCGTTTGAATATAACTTTTTAACACGGGAATCTTTTACGTATTTACGGTATTGTTACTCGACGTGATCGATACAACGAGAAGAATGCGATCTCTTTTCTTCTTTCTCTTTTTTTTCTTCCAACGCGAGATTCCAGTCGAACCCGACGATTACCCCGACGATTACCGGATGGAAGGATTAATATCAACGTTTGCTCAACGTTTTTCGAGCGCAATTTTATCGGCGTAATAACAAACAAAGTTTGTTCAACGCCGTCGGTTGATAAATTATCGCGTCGCTTCCGTTATTCTCTTCACTTCGAAAACTCGCTTATATTCGTATAACCTCGATTTCATCGATCAGACTGATTCGAAAAAAAAAAAAAAATGTAATATTTGGAGTACCGAAACGCGAGAGAAGAAATAGGATAAATCGTGCGTACGACGAAAGCACAAATATCGAGCGAAACGGATATCCCGGTGGAGAAAAGCGAAAGTTGGGGGAGAGGATGGGCAGGTGGAAAATTTGTCGGTGACAACGCGCGCGTTGTGCTCCGAGACAATGGAGGCGGAGGGCTCGTCGTTTAGGGCGCTTTCGGTCAAAATCCGCGCAACAGCTGGAATCGTCGCGATCGACGCAGAAGCGGGACGTGGCCGGAAGCGAGGGTCGTTACTCGACGCGCGGTCACCCTGTATATAAATTTTACATGCCCCCCGATACCACGTACACCCTCCCCTCCTTCGCCCCTATGGTCGTCCACTGTACGATCGATATTGACACATTGCCCATTTCCACCGACGACCCGCTTCCCTCCCCTGCCACTTCATTACTATTTCGGATTGTCCAATGGATTGTTAACGTTTCGCGCTTTCGTTTCTATTTCGACTCGACAGATTTCCAAAACGATCGTAAAACGATCTTCGATGACGCGTCTTCTCTCGTTCCATTGAGATGCAACTTGTGTGTAAAAATTAGCAACCGTTGTTTTTACGTTAATCGATTTGGTTCTGGCGCAAAAGCGGAAGTGCAACCTTTTTTATTTTTTCTTCTTCCGCGGATAATATAATTATTCCGCGCGTCGATTTATAGGAACGAAACGCGAATCGATCGGACGATGGAACTCGAAACTCCGTGGACTCGACCGCAGAGCGAAACGGAAATCTCGCGGGCAAAGTTATACAAAACTCGCGTCGTACGCGTAATACAATCTCCGCGCCGAGCCGGTGACTGTAACGCGCATTCGAATGCACGCCGCGAGACCGTGCGACGAATAAACCGTGCGTCACGCTTAAGTCGGATGTATACAAGCTGTTTTTTCCTTCCCTCCTCCACGATATTCCTTCCTTCTCCACCTGTGCACGGCCCGCCCCTTTCCACCAGAGAAAAGAGCACCGGTTACGTCACGCGAAGGTATTTCTAAGCGAGAGGTGAGGCACAGGCTCGACGCACAGTTTTCCACTGGATGGTAGCCGAAAAAGTATCTCTTTCTTCTTAGGCAGAGACAGGAAGCAGAAGGAAGGTCGGGGGCTTCGAGCAGGTAGGTTGGAATGCCTTTCGGCGGTGCACCCATGGAATTTCTTCCCACGGTAAACTCGAAATCCGTCTGCATTCTAAAGTATCCCCCAGCAGCCAGTGCACGATTACAGCGCGGAGAGCGTCCTCCTCCAAGAAACGTTCTCTCTCTCTCTCTCTCTTTGTTCGACGAGCGTAGTCCACGTAGTTCGTCGTTCGTTCGATGTTTTCGGGAATCGTGGCATGATCCGTTGCAACAATGGGATACGATTGGCTTTTATAATTCGAGATGAGATCGAAATGGTCGCAAAGTGGTCGTAAATCTTGCTTTTTCGCGCGACGAGGGTGGTTCGAAAGATCTTTTCCACCGTTCGAATTTTCCGATCTTTTCGGATCCCTCGAATGAAAGGAATTTTCCGACAAAGAGTGATTCGAGAGGCAAGTGACGAGCGTGCTGGATGACGAAGAAACAGGACGTCCGCTTCTCGTCCTTCCATTAAACGATGGCATTCGTCGTAAGACGATGAAAACCGCGTGGGTGAAACTGATGGATATTGCCGGTGATGGATCGACGTTTGGACGAGAGAGGAATTCGTCCAAAGTTGGGTCCACGTTCGAAAGGGAAGGACGACGAAGCGAGGAATTTTTCGAGTGATCGGAAACGCGGCACTGATTGATCGAAAAGTTTCGATGAAAATGTTAATGAGCTGAGGAGGGGCGAGTTACTTTTCCACGACCACTTTAACGCGTTTCGAGAGAATAATCGAGTTTGTCGAGCGACGCAATTACGAGAGTCGCGAAAGTGTCTGTTCGTTGGACAATACCATCGGCTGCGAGGAGGAGCGAGGAAATGCAATTCGAATTAATACAATTGTAATCAAGATTCTACGAATTTTATCTGAAAAATACTGAGGATGAAACTTTTTTATTGCAACGCCGATGCCAAAGAAATATATCTATCCGTATATAAAACGAAACGAAAAATCGCGTGGAACGTATCGAATAAATATAAATTCTTCCGTAAACGCCTTACAAGTTTTACACGGTGTCGAACGTCCTTTCTAACGAATTTATGGAAACGACCAGAAGGGATAGAGAATAAGTGGAATAAATCGAGGGAAAATGGGGAAATATAAAGATACGTGGCGTGTGTATGGAGGCCAAGTCTTTCACCGCGGTCTATCAATTTTTCCGTGACGGGACGTTCCATCGGCCGATCTTTAACGTCCGATAAAGTAAACCAACGCGAAAAAGCCAATACCTTGCACCAAGTAGCGATTAACCGACTACAATCGATAATCGCGCTCTTTACGTCGAGCGGATGGCATACGCTAATTTCTTCTCTTAATAAATATCCCGCGGCTGTTTCCACGTTTAAAACGAGAGACTCGAATCGATTTTATTATTAAAACTGCCCATTATTCCAAATGGCTTTTACCTCCCGTTTGCATGTACGTATAAAGAGATTTTGATAATCCCAATGGCCTCGAAGCTGATTGAAAATTATCGAGCCGTTCGTAAAGCGACCGCGGATGTCCACACTCGAAATTTAACCGACGCTTAGGTTTTCCTTCAGAGACTTTTCATCTCTGTTTCACTTCACTTTCTTCGCATTCGTCCCCTCTTTGTTCCAGCTTCGATCAGTTGCCGGGCTTGAGTAGGGTCAGGATAGGCGAGGAATACGCGTTTGGAATAAATTTTCGGCGGCCGACAGGAAATCCTTCCGTGCCCATTTCCGGAACAGCTCGGGGAAAACCATTCGAGTCGCGCGAATCGAATTGTTTCTTGCCTCCTCATCTTCGAAATTAAAAGCGAAACGAGACATCGACGCGATCGAATAATATGGAAATCATTGGCTCCAAAGGCGATTTCACCGTGTGGACGATAGCCAATCAATCAACGCTCTCGTTTCCTTCCCCACCGGAAGGGAAATTCGAAAAATTAAGCGCAAAACGATATTTCCATTTGATAAAATCCAATCGTAGTATTTTTGATACAAGCTTCATTCGGTTTAATCCCATTTAGCGTTCTCCCCTCCCTGGTTACGAAAAAACAAAAATCGTGCATCGACATCCGTTGAAATGGATTGCTCGTTAATAAATCATCGAGATATTACATCCTACCTTTGATATATATATATATATATATATAAATCCGAGATTTCAACGAAAAATATATATATATATATTTCAAAGAGAATCAAATTGCCCCGTTTCTTTATAAAATCTCCGCAGCGATAGACCCCCGAGAATTCCACGATCGAAAAACAATCTTATCGAACCGTTATCGGATCCGATATCTATATCGATCCGACGAAACGACACCCCAGTCGTTTCTTTCTCCCTTTAAACCGCGAACAAGAGGCGATTACGCGACGAATGCGGTCTCTTACGGCGCACTAGGAAGGAAATACTATATAGGCTGCGACGCTGAGGGTAACGGTCTATCAACCGATATTAATAGTGGAAGAGGGGAGGGAAGGGCCGAATCGACGAGGGTCAGGGCCGATGGATGCGGTGTACTGACCGGCCTTCGAGCCGTGTTTCACCGGCATACTGATCACCGCCACCCCTTCTCCCTCGAGTCTAACCCCACCAGCTACGCCCTATGGCGTCTTGGTATTTACCAAGGGAACCCTGGCCGGACGTATCGAACGCTATTCAACGCCAACCACCCCTGATACCACGCTTGATTTCTGACCGTCCCTCTATTCACCTCTAACGCACCTCTAACGTTCCAGATAACATTTAACCCCTCCATAAATCCCTACCTTCCTCTCCCTCTTGCAACGTAATTCTTCTTCCCACCCGATGCCTAATCTCGAAGAAAATATTCGTTTCGAAAATCGTATTCGATATCGGTAAAGCGGGAAACGAAGGAAATGAGGGTTTCACTTGCGCGCGAAATAAATAAATCTTTCGCTTCTTCGGGGGGATGTTCGTTTATTATTAGAGGGGAAAGAATCGTTTATGCATCTTCGTGAGCGATATTCAAGCCATCTCGCGAGCAGAGACTTTCTAATCGCGTCACGGGACGCTTATTCACCGGTGGAAAGTGATTCAATTTCCCATTACGGGCGGACAAGCAATAACAGGGAGGGAGGGCGTATTTTCTACCGTGCTATTTAGCAGATACGAGCGCACACGCGGCCGGGGACAGCGATAAAAACGTAACGAACTTGCGGGGCTCGCCTAGACCCGGTTACCTTCCCCACCTTTGCCATTTGGTTATTGGCCGCCATCCCGAACTCGGGCGAAATTTCTAAAAACGAGACTTGGCTTCTGGAACGATACAAAGGAACGCGTAGAAATTACTCTCGCCATCTTTTTCTCGCGTCCTTGGACGGAATGGGGGTAATTTTTGTTGGAGATTCGAAAATTGGGCATTCTTGCACTCACGATATGGGGAGGATAATCGAGTGCATCGATAACTGGGCGGGAATTTTCATAAAGATAGGCCTAATATCGTCAACCTCGGGGATAAGCTCGGGTCGAGACGCTTTCGATATAAATTCTAGTAATCCATTTCCCGGTAATTCGGCCGCCATCTCGTCCCTCTCCAAATTGAGGAAGGGAGGGAGGGAGAGGGAGAAGAGTCTCTCCTATTTAACAGCAATGCCTGGCGACTTTATCCCTCCTATGGTTCACGGTTCGTTTCTCGATTCGTAGTTTTATCGAAATAAAACCATTCGTCGCGGTTGAACGGACGAATCATCGATCAATTTACTACTTCGCCAAGAAATTACCTCGACTCCGTCGTCGAGTTACCATCCCAAGAGAGAATTATCTCCACGTCTTTCCTCGCTCGAAAACGGTGACGAAATACGTAGGATTTTTCGAGTTCGGTCGACATTTAGAGGAGAGGCAAGCCGGCGTGGTCGAGGCAGGCTTCTGATTAAAGTGAGTGCATCTACCGACAACGAGATACGGTATCGCGAATAGAAGAACCGCGTGCATCGGTACGAGCAATATCTCTATCTCTATCTCTCTTTCTCTCTCTCTCTCTCTCTCACGCGTCGGCGCATCCACGGTAAAACCTGGATAAAATATTGCGCCGTGGAAAAACCACGACCGCAGTTTCGCGGTCAAAGGACCTTGCGCGGCATAATTTCTAATTGCAAGCGACACATAGATAGAGGGGAGAAACGAAGAAACGCAATATCCCTCTTTCGCAATTCTCCTTTTATTTCTCTCTCTCTCGCCAAGGATAACGTTAGACGAGTTTGACGTATCATCCCCCTCGAATCTTCGACGAGAGAAACATGAATTAACTCCGTTACTTAGTAGATTTATGATACTCGTTAAGGAGACGTAGTATATAGGCGAGGAGAGGAGAGAGGGAGAGGGAGGGAGTCGAAGTAAATTTTTCACCTCGTTCGCGCTCGCCTCCCTCAGTTCTCATTTTCTCGGACCCGGATCGCCTTTCCTCGGGGAAAATCCGGACTTTAATAAGCCGGCCGAGTGTATCGTTTCGCCTCCCGTTAAATAATTTCGAGAAGTCCGCCTTGAAAATTAACGCTCGTTACGAATCTCTCGATTCAAATATCTTCCATCTTCGATAATCTATACTACACTGCTACTGCTTCCTATTCGAAATGTGTAATAAAATTAATATCTCGAAGGGGACAATTCGCAACGTTCCAAGGATCCAAAAGATCCTACGCGAAGACCGGAAGGAAAAGAAGAGCTTTTACGCGAGATTTTTCCAAACAATGATGTTCCACGCGAGAAGCATCGCTGTGCAACATCGCTCGACGACGCGCAACGATCGACGAATCGGGTCGAATCGAATTCGGATTCGGTTTTGCGGAGGGAAAAAAAAAAAGAGGAGGGAGCCGAGACTACAATAGTTTCGATCATCGGCCGGGTGCGTTGTTGTTGTGCGCCGAATTCGTTTAATTCGCGACTAAACCGCTCTTTCTTCCACAACCCCGGGGGAGGAGGGAGACACGCGACAGAATTGATCTCTCCAAATGCAGTTGAATTTCCGCCCTCTCGTCTCGAGACCACTCGCGTTGAAATTACGAGTTAAAAGAGAGAAAGAGAGAGAGAAGCTTATGAATCTCGAACGACAAAAGAACGGTCCGCCCCCCGCGAGGAAAGGGATGGAAAGTGGAAAGTTTTCGTTCCCCGCTATGCCCAGTCATAAGTTTGATAAAAATCCCCGTTCCTTTTTTTCCCTGCCAGCCCATATTCCCGCCTCTTTTTTTTATCCTGCTCTAATTTAACTTGCAAATACAGCCCCTCCTCGCGTTTCAGTCCGACAGCCTCGACCGGCGATATCAGTAATTTTATACACGTGTTCGTCCCGATAGGACAAGCCCTCCTCCTTCGCGTTAGCCCTATTCGCGAAGGGGAGAGGGATAGGAAGGAGTTTTTTCTTTGCATCGTTTACATTTTTAACGATCTTCCATTTCACTTCTCCACTCGTGCACTTTCTCAAAAATCCGACAAAGCTCGTCCCCTCTCTCCGCCAAATTTTCCATTAAAAATTCGTCCCCATTTTTTCCCTCATCCGGGGAAAATTCCATCCTCGCCCGACGTTCTCGCGATCCACGGGAGGAGGGAAGATGAATTTTTCGGTCAATCTGCGGAACGTCGATTCGAGAATTATCCGTTTCACGACCGAACGAAAACGGGATACGCGAAGGAAAAGCTGGTCTACCTTGGGCGAATCAATTTTTCCCTCGGTCTGCGTACGAAGGCGAAGAAGAAAGGGGAATGAATATCGACGAGTAGCGCGGAAATTGCGCGTGGGGGAGGGGGAAAAAAGAGAATAGAAAGAAAGATAGAAAAATAAAAAGGAGAGAACGGACGGGAATGGCGCGACAGTGACGAGGCACGTTCTCGTCCGCTAAAACTATCGTCGAATGATGCGGTCAGTCGGCCGTGACGAATTTCCCGCGGATTATTCGAACGTGCATCGCGGCCCGGAATAACGCGCTTCCTTCGCTCCCCTCTTTCTTTCCCCTCGCTCTTTCCTATCTCCATAATTGAAAATTTTTAATCCCTTCCAGTCAGGGTTAGGAATGATTTGATGTGGATATTATTATTACACCGCGAATGAGGTCAATAATCCTCTAATCTTGTCTCTAATCCTTCCGCAGGTAGGTTAACAGCCATGTTAGAGATTATCCGAGAATTTTATTAGAGAAAATTTTGTTCTTTCAAACGATATTATTTTCATAATCTTGGATAATTAAGGAATAAAGATTCACGATACTTTTTACGACACTAGAAACAATAACTATTCGTCAAGATTTTTCTATTCAAAAGAGAACAAATGTAAGAAGAATACGCAGAGTCGATTTCTCGCGACGTATTTCTTGCTAGCCCATCGTTTTTTGTTTCATGGACGAAGGGAGGCATGAGCGAGGCTCGCCAAGATCGAAATCCCCGCGTTCCCCCATATTTCACCATATTTCACCGAAGCCGAGGATTAAGACGGGCGTGGACTCGACGTATGCCTCGAAAACTGAAAGTTACGTTTTATCGATAAACCATTGTCGTCCTCGCTTCGCTCGACAAGTCGTTCCGGCTAATTCGAACGTACGACCGTACGTACCCCTTCCTCCTCTTTTAACGACGTCCTTTCAAACGTTCGTTTCTCCGGATTCTTCCGGATCATCAGGCCGTAAGATGATTGTATATCGTGCTAACATCGTGCACGATTTATCGTTTATCCTTTATCGAGGTGTGCGTGTCTTAGGGGGAGGGGGAGAGCCAACTTTACTTTCGGTGGCCGTACATTTTTATCATCGTTTCCGTCCGCAGTGAGTAAACGATAGCCGAGGATTGGCCTGGGCACGATCCCCCAGCCGCTGACCTTTCGAAATCTGATCCCGTTTTCTTTTGCTGACCCGCCACGTAACGTCGGCTACAGAGCCACGCATCGCGCGGTTTCGAAATTGTAAAACTGTTCCATTCTACCGTCTATCCTTTCGAAAAACAGCGAAGGAAATTCGATATTGTTGGACGCGTTGCTGCAAAATCACGACTAACGAATTTCGATAATCGAAAGAGCCCACAAAATAATAACGGAAAGTATATGCAGCTCGAGGAAGGAGGCGCGAGACGTGGATTGAAAATCGGATGCAAAGATTTGGAAAATATAAAATCGTCGCGCGCAAAATTCTATCGAAACACGAGATCGATCGATCTCGATCTTTCGACTCGTTCGACCAATTCCTCCTTTATTCGGCGGCCGCCCTTCTTCCTCGTCATCCCGAGTTTCGAGGGAAAGCACAGCGCAAGCTCGTCCCCTCGAAAAAAACTCGAAACTTGTCGGAGTCCATCGAACTCGAGATCGTTCCGGCTCGATGAGTATCCCGTCGAAACGTCGATTCACCGGCGAAATTACCACGCGTGCAACTCGCACGCGAGTACGAACTTGGCGCGCGCGAAAAACCGATCGATCTCCATCGGTGTTGGGCCATCGGCCGAATAAAAATTAGTCTGACGCGGGCAGAACGCGGAACCCTTTCATCGCCGCGCCAGTCTCGGCGGATAAACGATCGAACACGTCATAATCTGTCCAAGAATTTCGGAATAAACCAAC
>NW_006263651.1:192882-193085 GCF_000469605.1 Apis dorsata | reverse complement strand
GGGAGGGAGGGAGGGAAAGGCGGAAGTTATTCCACTAGGTGTTTCTGTCTTCGCCAACAATTTTACTACTCGTGTTGCTTGTAGAGGTAGCTTACTAGGAGAGGTAATTACGCGAATTTGTTGCGATGTAAAAAATAATTAGGGTCGAACAAGGATAGACGGAGGGAATAGGAGAGATACACACGTATATATATATATATAAC
>NW_006263651.1:184708-192849 GCF_000469605.1 Apis dorsata | reverse complement strand
AACGCGAACGAGCGGGGATCTCCCTTGGATCCTTTCGATCCGTTCTCTTTCTCTAGCCAAGGTTCGTGGTCGTTGAACTCGACCACGACCCCGCGCAATCATTTTATCCGCCGCCGCCGCAGCCGCCGCCGCCGCTAGGATGCATTCCTTTCCCGAGGAAAGTCATTCCGTGAGAAAACAACACGCGTGAGCGTAAGAAGAGCGATTATATTATTTCTCGGTCAATCGTCATACGACGAAAAAATAAAGGAAAATTCTGCATCATCGACGTTTCCTCGATTAAACGGACGACCGTTATCGATACGATCAACTCAACCTCGTAAAAATTCTACGAGAATGTGGATAGATAGATAGATAGATTGATAGATAGATAGTTGAGAAGTGGGGAGTGGCAATTCCACTCCAACTTCTTTTCCACTAAAATAATAATAATAATAATAATAGAATGAGATCGTCGATCCTAAAGGATTAAACATCTAAAAGAGATTAAACGAAGCGTGTATAGATATATATATATATATCGAGTATACGTTGGCCGTGCGACTCATAATGGCGAGTAATTTAGTTTCAATAGGATCACCGTGTATCGATCCGATCGCGAAGCAACAAGGCGAAGATTCAGCCTCTCGTAGAGACCTGTCACCGTAAGACTGTATGATTAATCGAGGCCGGCTCTCTTCATGCCCGGATCATGCTATATATACGTGTACGCGCGTTAAGTCTCCGCCAAGATTAAGGTGCGCCTCTCCCAGTTGCCCCGACGACGGGAATCCAATTTATCGCTTTATACAGGGTGTCCCGGGATGAATAGCACGCGACGAGAAAAAAAAAAAAAAAGACCAGTTCACTCTCTCGGGAGGGGGGGGGGAGAAAGATCCATTTACGTCTCGTCGTTATCTCGAACAAATATCCCTCTTCCTTTTTCCTCGCACGTTTCTATCTCCCGATAGAAAGTGAAGAAAAGAAAGAGAGGCGGGCGATTGTCTAAATCGAATGGATCGCGAAATTGTCCATAAATTCGAATCACCGGGCAAATTAACCGAGCAAACGCATCTCGTGTGACGGAAGAGAGGGGTGTGCGCGGATTCGTTAATCGATCACCGAGTTAGCGCACGACGCGGCACAACGCGGTCCGCGTGAAAATAAATAATTGATTCTGGCGGGCCGCCCTCGTAACTCGTGCCGCGTCGAAGGCTCGAAGGTATCGATACGATTCCCGAACGAGGAGAAAAATTCCGTCTGTTTCCGATTGTTGTCATCGTTGGTGGCACACCCCCGCCTCCAATTAACGCGACACTTGCTCCGGTGAAATCGATTCGCTTTTGCGCTTTGGTGACGCGAAACTGCGGTTTCGAACGGTCGAAACGAAACGAAACGAAACGAAACGAAACGAAATGAAACGAAACGATTCGATCGACCGAGAGATCGAATGTCCCGCGGGTGTATCCCTACCGGGATCCGATCCACGGTGTCGAATTTCCGCGACTACTATCTACTATCTCGATTTCGATATCTATCTCGTCTCCAGATTTCGTTATCTCGACGATCGATTATATACGTACAAATCGTGAAAGATGGTTGGATCGAAAAGATATATAGAAATAGATGGGTAATACTTGCTTTTCTAGTAGTATATATTTCTTCCGATTTCTCGTCTTTTCTTTTGCAAGCGCTGGATACTGTTGTCATATTGTCCATCGGGGTCGTATCATCGGATCACTCGCACTCTCGATTCGATATCTTCGTTAAATTGTTTTTCTCTCTTTTTTTCCTACAGTGTTCCAATTGTTCGCACTTTTCACTTTTTGCTTTTTTTTTTAATAATAGTTTTACATCACCACCTCGTCAACACGTCTATGGTTTTCCCCCTAGACATATTCCGCAAATCTTCACCGGTCACTTCGAAAAATTCCTCGATGCATTCGGTGCACGAGCCTGCCGGCGTTATATACGCTATGCGCCGTTGGCAAACGTGGCATTTGGTCGCGTTGGCTACACCGGCGTTTCTGCACATAGAATGGTATCCGCCTTCCTGATAGAGGACTCGCACTTCATTATCTAAGCCATTCTCGTAGCAATCTTGACAGACTCGCCGTTTGTTGTCCAGACAATATATGGGCAAAGAGAATGGTTTGACGCAGAAGTGTTTCAACAACTGTTCATAGGTCTCGGGAAAATCGTGCGGTCGCACGCCGTCCATCGGTCCATGACAGTTTTCATCGTCCTCTTGGTACAGGTTCTGTTGCGGAGCTGGCATGAGGAATCTATCTACGAACAAATCTAGGATCCAACACTGTAGGGGGGAGGTCGGTCCAAGTCGGTTCTTCCTTCCGGGACTTAACGGCACGTATACGTCTACGCGCTCGAAGTACTGGCCTGGAGGCAAAAATTTCTAATTAAAGGGGGGGGAAAAAAGATTCGACGGTTAAATCGTTAAAATCGTTTTCTATTATTCCGTTCCGGTTCCGGGCTCGTACCCTGGTTCTTTATTTCGCTACTACGGTTCAAAGATCGAAATTGGGATCGATCGAGGAATTAACGATGAGCGGGGGAGGCGTGGGAAAATAGCTCGAATTTCGATATTTCGAGGCGATATATATTATTCGGAACGCGCAAGAGTTTACTTCGTAACGCGAATTTCGAGTTCAATCAAACGGCAGACTGATCGTTACAGCAGCCCGCGGACGATGGAACCCGGCCGATGGAAATTGCTCCCATACTTTCGGCATACGACGTCGACATTGTGGTCGATTTTGCGATTACGCGCGTTTCCTGCGGCAAATTACTTTCGTCTTGCTCCCACCTCGTTTCCTGCACCGCTCCTGTTCGTCGGGGTAAAGGGGCTCGTTCTTCGCGTCTTCTCGAAAGAAAGAGAGAGAGAGAGAGAGATAGAGATAGAGGAGGAGAGACCGTCACGTTCGATGGAATCGCAACAAAATTTGGGGAAAGAAATGGCGGGGAGAGGAGGCGGAGAGACGAGAAATTGGATCTGGTTCGGTTTCCATCGATCGAGGGAGGGAATAATATCGACGATCGAAGGAGCGTAAAGAGGAGAAAGAAAGAGAGAGAGAGAGAGAGAGATGTCGCTGACGCGCGGAACGCGTCGCAGCCGGGATAAGAATCTGTAGAGACCGTGGCCCTGGCTATTCGTTCCACCTGGCGCGCCAAGATATTTCAAGCATGCACGATTCTCTCTCCTCGCGAATCGGGAAAGGAGAGAAAGCGAACTAGAGCCGCCAAAAATCGAGATTTCGATTAGCTCGGTTGGCCATCACGGCGGGGGTCCACATAATTTGCTAATTAAAATTTTATCACCTTTCGAGTAACCGGGTCGCGGTATCGATTTCATCGCCTGACCATCGTCAGACTACGCGCGCTCGAACGCGTCGAATTTTCCACCGAATCCCCCTTTCCCCCCGTGAAATTTTCTTCCATTTCTGGCGTGGTTCCATTTCCGACAAACGGAGAATACATGGCGCGCGTACTAACCCGATAACGCGATAAATACGCCAAAGTTTCGCGTAATTCTCGGCAGAGATGGAACGCGAAATTCCGCGAAATTGTATACGCGAAAAAGAAAAAAAGGAAAAGCGCGCACGGAATTCTGGGAAGGTTCGTTAACCTCGAAGAACACTCGGTTAGCCAGTGGAGGCTAANGTTGCTCGCGTCGCTCCACGCGCTCTCTCCTCCCTTTTCGAAAAACTTAAGCCACGACGACGAGAAATAGGTCATTTCGCGGCGTAAGACCCTCTTCTCTCTCTCTTTCTCGAGGTGGTGCTCTCTGCCGAGTGGCGAAAGCCGGAGAAGAGTTTCTAAGTTCGCCCGACCCTCTCGACACGCGACTCCCTCCCTTCCCTCGTCTTTCTTATCCCTGTTTCTTTTGTGCCCGGCTTCACTGCCTCTTACTTTTGCTCTTTATCCGGGGATGGGGATGAATCCGTGTACGTGGAGGTAGAGGACATCGGGTAGTAGCTCGATCTCTCTGCATTCTCTCCTCGTCGCGTCGCGTCGAGGAGAGACAGATATAGAGAGAGAGAGAGATTGGAGAAGACGAGGCGAAAGATAAAGAGGAGGGAGGGGTGGGAGGGCGAACGAGCGAGAGGATCTATCTCGATTCCAGGCACCGCGTTCCAGCGAGCATTTCATCCGAGGTCGGGGACGAGGAGGATGAGACGAGAAATGTTGTCATCTGGTTCATTAACACGTTCCAACGCGACGGTGTATTCATTACCGATGCCACAGTCGTAGGGGTTTAATGTTGTTTGCAAACGAACCAACAAACAAACGAAACGAAACGAAACGAAACAAATAAACATATGAGATCGTAAACGAAAATACGTATGTGGAAAAATGGATTTCAAACATTGTACGTGTAATAACGAATAACGGTGGGGGGAGAAGGGGAGAGGGTTATTATCTTTCGTTCGATTCTCGAAATTCCTTCGACCACCACTCTCCAAGTTCGATCGACGCGACTCCGTCCGCCAATTTCCCCTAAAAAAATTCCTGCACGCTAGGACCAGCTTTCCACCGGTCGATGCATCGCGGCGGTTTCGAAGAAGGGTTTCGTAGACGGGCCGGTTCGTCGTAGAAAGGAAGAGAAGCGCAAAACCCGTCACGACTTTCGTGATCCGCGGCGGGAAGGCGGCGTGCACGGCGGCCACGTTTCGTTCGAACCGTTTCGCAGACACGGCTCGAGGAGTTCGAAAGTAAAACAGAGCAAAAGGACGCGTTGGCGTACGGCTGCGTGCGGTTAATAGCTTCTTTCACCGAGAGGAGAGGAGAGGAGAGGACGAGCCGGCCGACCGCTACCTAGAGAGTACAATCGAACCTTTCAGCCGATAGAAACGTCAACGTCACACGTTCGCGGAATATGATAATTCCACGCTTGCGATTCACCATTAACCGTACAACCAACTACATCGACCGACAGTCGAGTTCGATCGTTCCGTCTCCTCTCCGACAAACGTGCCTCAAACTACCTTTCTTTCCTTTCTCTCCGCTGTATCTCACATCCCCTTCGACGAAACGAATTCAAAAAGTTATGCTCGAAAAGCATGAAGGAACGCTGGAAGAACTCGAAGAATAGACAAAATGCTCGAAAAATAGAGAAATCGCTTTTTAACGGAGCTTTCGAGACTCACTTTCTTGTAGATCCACTTGACGCTCCGACTGAACTTAGCCATCGGCGAGTCGTCCACGAGGAAGTACTCGACGGCCGCCGCCTGGTCCTCGAGCGTTCGCTCGGGATCGCCTCTGGGAATCGATGTCCCCTCCTCCTCCTCCTCCTCCTCGTCGCACGGTGGACGATGATCGTTATCGTCGATCCCGGGCTCCGAGTATTCCGCGATCGTCGACAACCTCTTCGCGCAACCGCTATCGCCCCTCCAAATATCACGATCCATCTCGAGCCGCCTTCTTTCTCCTCCACGACACAGTCACAATTCTCGCATGGGCAACCGAGCACGGGCCGCAAATTGGCGGCGGATCCGATCCGGTTCGGTCGCGATCAGGGTCGACATTCGACACGGTCGGTTAAATATTTTCGACAACGAGGAGGTCGCGCCTATCCAACCTTACATTTCTTCCAGCAGTAAGATTTTAATAGATTCTAGCGAGAATAATTGGAATATATATATATATATATAATTGTCGATTGCAACGGTGGCTGCCCGGTTTCGAGGATCGGAAAAGAAGCGAAGACAAGGGGGGATTAAAAGAGGATGGGATCGGAGATCGAGTCAACGACCGAAGCTAGTCACGCTTAACAGCTAGTCCCCGATTCGCGACGCGGTACAAAAGAGGAAAAGTTTAATCCTTACGGGTGAAGGTTTTAATCCGTGCGCGTTCAACTTAATCCCGCGATCGCGAGGATGGACTGGACGCGCGGATGGGAGGCGAATGGAAGGAGGAGGGAATCAACCTCCGGCTGATTTACCGACTCGACCCTTGCCTTGGTGTCGGTGTCGGTGGAAACCTGGTCTACAGGGATTAGGGGCGAAAAGGGCAGCGGCGAAAACACGCGTTTCCACTTAGAGATCTTCGTTCCCCTCGACTCCCAAACCCTTTCCTAGCTACCGATCACGCTCATCGATCATCGATACCCCTCCGCGTCGCTAAACCGTAGTGGCGAGTAAATCGATCGATCGTGTCGTTCGATCGTGGAAAATAAGATTCGCAGCGAAGCGGAAGAAGGCAAGCGAGGAGGAAGTATGTACGTATGCGCAACGGTCGAGGAGGCAGGAAATTCAGATTTAATTAGGTGTCGGCCGGCCGAGGAGCTCGCCGAGTCGAGTATTATATGAATGAAGTGTCACGTTTCCAGCTGAAAATAGCCGCTCGGATCGACCGTTTTAGCCGCCACGGAATTAACCTCTTTTTCGTTTAATTCGTAATAACCGTGATACGCCGGCCCCGAAAAGCGAATAGCACACGCGTGGTATTTCTCCGTCAACGGGACAACGGAACGTTTCGATCGAGCTCTTCTTCCCCTCCGCTCGCGTTTTTCGACGGCCCGCCCTCGCTTTCTGGGACGACACGATTTTGAAGCGATTACGCTTTCCTCTCACGGGCCTACTACGGCCTCGTTCGTCGTTTAAATGCCTCGCCACTCGGCCAGAATAATTAATTGCCAAAGGATCGCACGTAAGCGTCCGCGATAGGGACGCCGATATCGCGTACGGGATTCCTCCTCAAATTGTACAACCACGAGGAAACGCTGTTAATTCCTCCTCGTGCAGGAGGTCGAATTTCGCTCGAAGAGGAACGATTTATCGAAGGAAACGAAAGAGCAAGATGGATAAAACGGGTGAAGAGGTATTCGACGTAACAGCTGTAAGTCGCGTTTCCCGCGAATCTAGCAGAGAAGAACCTATCTGCGCACGACACACCGTTAGAGGAACGGTGAAGCCGAAGAATCTCGACGCGTCACGTGGTTTAATCGGGTAGATGTCGGCCGATTTTTTACGCGTCGCTCTCTCTTTTAATTAGCCGAGGAAGGCTCGATCGTTCGAGGAGAGGTTTGTGTCCAGCTCGAGAAACGCTCTCTTTCTCGTCTCTCGATTTATAAATTAATTAATTAACGCGCGACTGTACACTGTTGTTCGTAAAATATTTCACCGACCAGTGATCGCGTCCTCGTCCGATCTTTCCTACGAATTACGCGCGAATATTTCACTCGAAAATAGCACGGACGGTCCTCCTCGCGCGGTTTTACGATTCCTCCGAGCCAAGGTCGTCGTAAAATCGGTCCCAGTCTCCTCGAGCCGAGTTTCGAAACCACGACTAAATATATATTTCTCTACGGTGACACGCTCCTCCTCGTACCAAACTTCCCTTACTACTTTTTCACTTTCCAACCATTTTCAGAAAAAGAAACCTTGTATCACGCACCGTTCCGCGATTTCTCGTCCACCCGATTCGAATCGCAAAACTTGGGAAAATTCGCGGAGAAAAGCGAGAGCAGAGGATGAGGATCCGGAAAGCGAGTCGAGATGCACGAGTCCAGAGGCCAACTGGAATTGGAATCGGTGTTGCCGCCCGAGAGGTCTCTTCTCGCGGCACAACAGGCGTGTTTTGACTAGGTGGTTACACCGCACTCTCGCCAGGGATCCGCGCCACTCGCGCCTCTTCTCCACCGACTTTATATTTAGACGTACACGCGACACGCTTTATTCCCTACGGTACGTTCGCGCTAACAAGTCCACCGTTGCTCCCATTGCCATGCTCCACCCACGCTCTCGCTAATTCTCTCTCGCACGCTCACCGACTCTATTCGATCGTCCACGCTCCGTAATCCCCCCCCTTCCCGTCGACCGACTTGCCTTTTACGCTCCCATACCGACCGATATTCCTTCGATCTCACCGAGCGCTCCACCGAGAGATATCGGTAACTCGCCAACTCAATTATTTTTCCATCGGTTGAAAAGAGAATCGTTACGAATCGATCTTTCCATTTCTTTCTTTCATAATTCCTTTTTTTTCTTTTTTACCTTCGTAGAAATTTGCACATTTGGAAGAATGTAGTTACTTAGGAAATAAAAATTCCAGATGGATGAATAAAAAGTTTATCCAAGGCCAACGATCGGTATAGAAATTACCGAGAGAGAATCGAGAAACTTATCCACCGATATATATATATA
>NW_006263651.1:180262-184484 GCF_000469605.1 Apis dorsata | reverse complement strand
ATACATCTCATCCGCCCGACCGAAACTCGTCGAAATCCCGGCGCAAGCCGTAGAGGATAGCCGTAGAGATGAAGAGGTTAATTCCCTTATCTATCCACCGTTAACGGGTTAATTATCACGAATTACAAATCCTCCGGTATCTTCTTCCCTCGAAACCTGTTTCGAATCGGAAATCTCGTATCCGAACAGCGACACAGTTTCGCGACACGCGGTGTTCCGTGTCTATTCGCGCTAACTCCACCTCGCCACGCTCCTCCGGTTCTTCACCTACGCGAAAGCTTGCAGCGCGCACAACGCCCGTGCGCGCGCGCGCGCGTACTCGGCCACGTGCGTGCGATACGCGCACGCCGCCCACCGATCCCTCCGGCGTCGCACGGATCACTCCTCTGCTCTCCGTGCGTGTATTCGTGCGCGCGCGCGCGCGCGCTCATACATATTCATCGGCGAGCCGCGGTAATCTGCTTAACGTAGGTGCGAGGCGCGCGTCGGCCCTTCGATTCGTAACGTAGACGGATATCCGCGTTATCAAGTCGGTAGGTGGTGGTACAACATCGGCCGATATCCAGCCCCCGTCGTAGTTTGCCGATCGACGAGAGCCCGGTATAATTTCATTACGACGCGGGGATTCGGCCAAGCGTGAAAGGGCCACGTCCACGGGTCGTGACCTCGTTACGAGGAGAGGGAAAGGAACGTTTCCTACGGGATCGGGGATTTATTCGACTTTTTCCAGAGGATAAGTTTTCGAGAGAGAGAGAGAGTGAGATTAATTCGAAGACGATGGCTACAAGTTTCCAATTTCGTGGTGGATGAAAATGCAAATGTATTCGTAATGAAATCGTAATTTAAATTTTTAATAAATTCCGAATGAATTAAATTCGCGTTTATCAATGTATCTCGTATGTATATGTACATAAATTGGACGGAGTTTAATATATATATGTTCGAGTCCCGTTTAAAAGTTCGCCAACTTTCAGCCGAGGAAAAGTTGGCGAGATCGTTCGCCTCCTCTCTCCATATGGAACGAGGCACGGTGCGATACCGTGTACGGATCCCGAGGAGAGCTTTGAAACGAGCGATACACGTTATGGCGATCGCGATGCACGACGCCGGTTTGTTGCGCGTCGGTTCTCTCTGCCTATGCACGCTCGTTTCCTAGTATACTTTATCTCGACCGACTATCGGCATACGGCGTGCATTATAGCACGTGTACGGCTACGCTTAAAACCGAATACGCTTAAAACGAACCACGAGCGAAACCCACATCCACGAGGCAACGGCTGCCTGACGAAACGAAAATCGACCTTCCCTCCTATCATCGACACCTCCCAATTCCGCCTCGTATTCCATCCTGTGCGACGACAACGAGGGATCGCGTACAAATTTTCGAACGAGTTTTAAAAAATGATCGAATCGTAATAAATTTCGCTTTCCCTTTCTCGTCCCCCCTCTCCCTCCGTGGAGATTCGATTCGTTTCGAAGAGAAAAATGAAACGACGACGAACGAGGCGTAGTTCGATTTAATTAGAGCGAGTTCAACAAAGGAGTTCATTGATTTTTCTTTGCTCGATGACCAAATCTCCTCTCTCTCTCTCTCTGTCTCGCCTCTTTTCTTCGTACTTTCTTCGATACCATCGCTCTTCCGCACAAAACTACCGACAACGCCGATATCCTAGCTTTTTCACCCGAGCCAACTTCTGGATAATGTCAGCCTATTCTGAAAGACACTGTACGGGAGGACAAGGAACGCTTTCAGAGGCAAAGATGAAACGCAGAGAGTCAACGACAGATGATGTTTCTCCCTTGCATCGAGATCCACGCACCCTTTCTTCCTCCTCCTCCTCCTCCTTCTCCCATCCATCCATCCGTCCATCCTCCCTTCCTTTTCCCTCCACGCACTCTGCACTTTGCTCTCCCACGTTTCTGACACGTGACGACGATACACGACTTTTCACGCCCCATATCCAACTTCATCCTATCGTTTCTTCATTTTCGTTATCTCGCACGAATTCCTCTTCGCGGCGTACATCTCTCTCTCTCTCTCTCTCTCTCTCTCTTCCCCTCTCTTTCCCTCTCGTTCGACTCACGCGTTTGGAAACGAGCTCGTACGCAAAACGCGTCAACTCGCCGTTGTGCAAACACTCGATCCTTTTCGGAGTGGCACGCTTCGTTAGACGCGAGGCGTGAAAACGTCCCCGAAAGTGGGGTGGTTGCGAAGAGGAGAGGTAATTCCACGGTCTAAGAAGGACAAATAAAACGAGCTCGAGCCCGGAATTCTCGTATGATCACGTGCGAAAATACGGTGCAAACATCGTTGCTTCGTTTTTAATTAAATGAAACCTTCCTCGCGCCTTCCTTTCCCTTTTCCCATCGTTCGTGAATCCCTCTCTGTCTCTCTCTCGCTCCATCCATCCGATACGATCCTCTTCTCTCGAAAGATGAAAAATTCGTCCCCAAAAGGAAGATTTTAATTCGAGTATACCATGTGTTCCAAAATGATACAATTACGATGTTTCATATTCCACGTAATATTCGTTCATTCACTTGTATTATTCCTTCGAAATAAAACGACCCAAGTATCGAGAAACTCGGTCTTACGCGCGATGGGATGTCAACGCGCGGAATTTTGAGGAGCGGAGAGAAGTAAACTCGCCGTTGAATTCGAATCTCTCCACAGTCGAGAGGAAAATGATTAAAGAAGAGAAAGAATTCGAGAGAGAGAGAGAGAGAGGATAAACAATGAAAACGAAGAAGAAGAGAATGTGTGAATCCCAACAGCCAATCCTCTACTCCTCCCGGCTAATTGAGCAACGATAACGCTCTCTTGATCCTCGTCGACGTCTCGTGTCGTTCATCACGCGGCACACGAGATTAAATTACGAGCTCCCCCCGGTAATCATGATTTATACGGAGTTGAAACGCGGGCCAACAACTGTCTGGCTACCGATATTGTCCTCCTCGCGGATCGTTAACGCCGATGATTAACGAACGCTGCGTATCAATTCTTTCGAAGTGGAAACACGAACGAATACATATATATCATCTTTCTCCCTTTCGAGGATCAAACGACTCGGCCGTGATAACAAGACGCGTTGCAGACGCGAGCGACGTTTCGAGAGGGGTTTGGTATATTAAGGGTGGAACGGACAACTGTCTGAAAGTTGGCGACGTCGAATAAAAGGTGGTTGGAAGGGACGCCTTAAAAGTGCCCCGGGCGAAAAACCCTCTCAACCCCACCGATCGAGCGAGGACTTTAAAGTGACGCGAGGCAGGGAGGGAAAGAGGAGCCACCCTTTCTCTCGTATCGCCACCCCTTTGCCGTTACCTGTCGCGCACAAGTGTCTGAAAAGGGGCATTTAAATCGCACTTCCTCAAACACTGGCGGACACTTGGCGCGTGTGAAAGGCGAGAAAGAAAAAAAAAAAAGGCCAACGATTCTCGCCTCGAGAGATGCCTCGAGTGGTGACTGCTTGGTTGGGAGAAGGCTGCAATGACTCTGCGAAATGATCGAACGAACGCGATCGTTTCGAGCTGGATGAGAATAACGAGTACGAGCGAATATCATGGAAAAATTGATTTTCCAAAGAAAAGAGGAAAGTTGGGAAAAATTGGAAGAAAAATTTTTCGCGATCTAGACGGATTCCACGAAGAGGGGGTCGCGAGAAACGAAAGCACGGAAGGGGAAGAGAGGACTATGGTGGATCTCGTACTACCGTTAGTAGCGAGCGTTCACGTGCACGAGGTGTCGGTTGGTGGTGGAAGGCGTTCGACGCCGTGGCCACGACACTGGCCTCTTGGAAGCGGTGCTAGGTTCACGGAACGTGCTCGATTTCCGTCAAAAGAAACAGCTGCATGCCGTACGCGCCACTATGCAACGACCGATAGCGAGGGGAGGGGGACGTGAAACGGGCGGCTGAGTCGGGCATCGATGTCGTAAATCTTCCTTTTCTTCGAGCATGAGGTCGCGTCCCCTCGTTTGTACGTCATAAACCCGTTTACAGCCGTTCTAATCAATGGGAATTTATAATAACCCCTCGTTTGAAGAAAAGAAACTTCGCCATGGCACGGGTAGGAATTTCTTTCTCACTGCGAGTTTAATCTTCGAATCGACAACCTTTTTCTTCTCGATGGTCCCGATTTTAAATCTTGGTGAAAAAAATTACGTTTCATTTTAGAAGATAACGTTTAGGATCGTGCGACGATTCGTGAAAGTAAAGGAACATTG
>NW_006263651.1:172964-179998 GCF_000469605.1 Apis dorsata | reverse complement strand
AGAGAGAGAGAGAGAGAGAGAGGCGCGTGTTGGAATTGATCCAAGAGACGGAATCTAGTTCTCGCGAAGAAACGGTACATGCGTGTAATGCGTGTAACGCGCGTATTCGTTCCGTGAGAAACAACGCGTCGACTCGTTTTATTATCCATGTACGATGATAACGACGGTGAAACGTATATAAATCTCGTGCATTCGCGTCGAGATCGATAATTTTATAATAATCCAAAGTCAAGAAGATTTCGCGAAACGTCGTCTCGTCGAACATTGAACACGTCGATGGGAAAAGTGAAGCGTTCGAAAAAAAAAAAAAAAAAAACGTCGATGCGAGGAAAACGCACACGTTTCATACACGTCGAATCGATTGAACGTCGCCAGAAGAAACGGGCGATAAATTGTCGAGATTCGTCGTTTTTCGAACAGCTGTATATACACGCCACCAATCGATATAAGTTGTCGAACGCGAAAAGTAATTTTTATCCCTCTTACTTACATTCTACTCGAGCGACTGTTAGCTTAACTCGAGGAGTTAATAAATCTTGTTCTCGATACCCCTTGCCAATTTTCAACGGGTTGTTACGACGATACATCTTCAACGGGTGTCTGCATTATGCGTTCAATATCCAGAACAGACGTCATTTGTCAGGATCGACGCGAAACAGTGGGTCAAGCATCGAATCGACACGCTAGATACCGTCATATATCATTTGCATCATTCGTTGCTACCTACTCTATCATTCACGATTCACGCACGTGTATATTTGCCCGATTCGAGTACAATACGCCTCCCGACAATTTCTATATATTTCCATATATATATATATATATAGAGAGAGAGAGATTAATTAAAGTCCTTATTGTCCTTGCTTCCCGTTAATTTCGTTGTTTCGTTCCCCTTCTTTCATCCGCGTTTCCTCGATTGTCACAAATCCACAGCACCATTGTTCCATCACTCCCAAAGATTTTTTCCCTTTGCCGCTACCTCCACCAAGCTCGAACGACACGACACGCACGAAAATTTTACGCGACCTGTCGTTTCCCTTAAAAAAAAAGAAAAAAAAAAGAGAAATAACGAATGCTCTCGATCGAGTTTTTCCATCGAAATCGATTTAATCCCCTCGATGAAAGATCCCACGCGTATACACACGCTCGTGCATACGCCATATTTCATCCATCGATTCAATCTGTCCACGGAGCGAATTGATTCCGATATTATCGTCCCATTAATTACTCGATCGTGACAGAATATCGCCGTTCGAATTCCCCTCGATTATTTCCAACGGAACGTAGAGCCCGCCCAATGAGGCAATTTTCACACGGTTGTTAAGCGTTTGCTAATGAAATCATACTAGGCAGTTAGAGTTATCGTTTTTGGCCAAAATCAGGAGGAACGAGAATCGTGCTTCCCCGCCCGGAGGATCCGAAGCAACGCGGATCTATGACGCGCGAAATAGCAACCGTGAAATAGCCACGTGAATGTCGAAAATGTTCCCCCGCTGGATATGTCCGGTTGTCCGAAACCGGCAATTACATCGAGGTTTAACATTTACGGGACCGTTAGTCGCTTGTACGACGTCGCCACCAACGAGCCCGATAATTAATTTAGCGCCGCTCCATCTCTCTCTCTCCTTCTCTATCGAGATTCGGACATATTGGATCGCTGTCATAACTCGCGTTCGATCTGGAAAAATTATACGACTCCCTCCATCGATGAACCGTACAGAATTTCAATGGTATCGGTTCAATATTGATCATAAGATTTTTAACAAAAAAGTGCCTCTTGCGATTTATCGATTTTNTTTTGGAAAGAGAAAAAAAAAAAAAAAAAAGAAAAAAAGAACGTAGAGTAGAGAGATACGAAAACGGACGCGTTTCATTAATCCGATCAGCTGACGCGCGCAAAGTCAAACAATGTCGCGATATTTAATCGCGAATCGAAACGAGGACGACAAATGGGGCGGATAGCGAGGCTGTGTAAAAATAAATATAGAAACAGCGATAAATATGCGAGAACACGCGCCTCCCTCGGAATAGCAATTCGCGAGAGCTTGTTTGCCGCGATGATTGTTGCAATTTCGCACTGGCGACTCGATAATTCACACGCGTCATCCGCGTGTCCCGATTTGTAATCGATCCGATCGATTTCGAAACAGCTCATCCCCTCCCTCCCGTTTTTCGTTCAATTTCCATCCACCATTATTAATCCTCCGTATAAAAGCGAAATAATTACTTATCAACGTTTACTCTCGAACGAGAGTAATTCCTCTTTCGAATTAAAAAAAAAAAAAAAAAACGTTTATTTTATCACGCTTTTTGATTTCAAGAAACCAGGTCCCCTCCCCGTTTCTAGGCTTCGCGAACCGTGACTACAGAACGAGGTAGCAGCAACAATTGCTTTCTTTTCAAGCGAAAGGATAAAAATGGTTAACCTTTAGGTGTCAAGTTATGCCGAGACCGGGTATTTTGCATGCTTTATCGGCAGGGAACGAGACTGCCGAGGTATTGCTAGACCCGTGCTAACTTCCAAGGTGACGAGCGACTATGAAACTCTCGTGGCACGTGTCGTTCTTTGGTCCACTTTCCAACTTGAATCGCGCATTAGAATGTCCACGTTAGACTTCGGAGCGAGACCGTGCGAACGAAAAAAGAACAATTTCGAAAATGTTGAATGACGATATTCCACGATTCCGTAATCGATTCCGCGTTCGTAGACGATTCGCATTAATTTCTTCCACTTTACACCAGAGTGGCACACCAGCGGATCTGGGTGACACTCATCCACCAAGTATATTGAACCTGAATGTCCTCCTTCCATGCAACTCGGTATACTTTTCACCCGATCTCTCCAAGGTCGGGCAAACGAGTATTACTACGCTTTCATCGATTCATCGCTCTAACTGTACACGTTTTATTGTTTCGACGATAGAACCTATTAACCGATAAGAGGAGCTCGTATGGTTGTGTAGGTTATCTCGGCTTCTTGACTCGGTTTCCGATTCAATTTTAATATCGCTTCCCATAATACCAATCGGGATACAATTATCATCGTTGTTTAATAAATAAAATAACCAAGAGCACGCGCCGTTTGTTAATTATCGATTATTAAAGATTATTATTATCGTTAAAATCGTATCGTATCGAAATTTCTTCCCGGTTTTTCTACCTTCTTCTCACGGTTCCCCGCTTTTCTCCGGCTCTCCCTGTCATGTATTAACCCGGTACCCTACTTCCTGGCGCCAACAGCCTCGAGCCTTTCGAAAATACTTTGCGTACCTACTCGCCGTTTCCTACGGCATGTCAGGCTCGCGAGAAGCCCTATTCACGCTCACAAAGGTCCGAGGAACTCGACGACGTGAGGCAAATGCCCAAGTGGAAGAGAACGAGGAGAAACGTTCGTTTCTGCTACCTGGAAGCGCAGCTATATCAACCGAAAACTTCTATCTTCTCGATCCTCGATCCTACTCCTGTCTATCTTTTAAATTTGTAAACGAGTTTTTGATTTTTCATTGAAAAGCAAAATCTACGATATTTCCTCCCCTCCTCCCGCCTCTCCTTTTTTCGAATGAAACTACAAGCGTTTATCGAGTTCAACTTCGAGAGATAAGGGTTGAGAGCAGTTAGAAGTTACAAGAGCAGGGTGACGCGAGTACCGTTGGGATATCAACGCGAGGTCAAGACTCGGTGCTCGAGTATGCGCATCCCGGGTGAATGTTTGAAATCCATTTTCTCAGAAACAGAGACGAAAAGAAGGAAATAGTAGTTTCCCTTTCGTACCAAACTTTTTCTCTTATTTGAGAAACAACTAGATATGCTAATTTGGTTTATCAATTTATGCATTTATATTACGCGAATGGAGGAACGTTTACATTTACATTTAAATAATAATAAAATAAAGACGAGTAAGTGAGAGATAAAAAAAGCAGAAACACTTACCACGTCGGCAATGTTGCCGGAATCGTCCCTCATACCATCTCTGGGGGTACGGCCTGAAAAAGAAAAAAAAAGAAATCGGTCAAACGTTAAAAATAAAAGCGAAATATTTGCAATATTGCTCGCGGCAAGTGATCCTATTTTCGAATAATTCGCGTCGTAAACGCTCATAAAGATGTACGCGAGTCTAGTCGTATTTGCAAGGATTCAGGCCAATCGTTACACTCGAGTGGACGAGCGCGATAGACGGAAGTGGCGCGAGTGCGTAAACTGGAATCCACGAGCCGATCCAGCCTCTATCACTCGGTTTTTCCCCCGATTTCTCGAGGAATCTGGCTCGATGATCCAGACGAGCCAGAACGTTTCCTCGCCCATAAACGCCTTCTTTTTTTAATCTCCATTAATCGTTTAACGGTAATTAACGTAACCGAGGCGAGAAATTGTTCTCGATCGAAAGAGAGCCAACCAACGTTTACCCGATATATTTTTCTCCGATGAATTATTCAAAGAGGCTGAGCTATCTAGTAAAAGTTTCGCAACGGAGAACGTTGCGTAATAAATGGCCGCGAGAACTCGTGTGAATGAATCTCATCACGGGAGCAACGCGCTATCCAGGAAACATATATATCTCTTCCGATCCCTCTTTGTTCTTATATATATATATATATATATACCGATATTTTATAAACGTAGCATAGAATCGTAGCGTAGCATAAACGTTCGTAAACGTTTAATTAACGCATCCAAGATTACAACGAGCGGTGGTGGTGTTAAAATACGGATTGGAGTTTATCCTGGACAAAGGAGAGTGGTATGGGTCGTTAATTAATAGAAAATTGAATTGACGCGGGGGAAATTAGTTGGAGGCATGCGCGACGACCGATAAAGCGGCATAAAGCTCATGAAGATTTCATTAACCGCAACAAGATCGTCGGCCGAGGCGACCGATACCATCGTGATACCGATGCGACGGGAAATCAACTTTCCGCGCAATTTTATCGAAATAATCAACGTCTTCTTCAACGTCTCGTTTTGAGAGAACGAAGAAGAGAAAAGTAAGACGGTCGGAAACTTTTATCCCCCGAAATGAAATTTAACCGAACGCAATTAGCTTTCTAGGTAACCGTGCGGCACGAGAAATGGCGTAAGTGGCGCGAAAGGATTCCCGGGGAAACTTTAACTTCGACTTCGTTCCGTTGCGATCTCTCTCTCTTCTAAGAGATCCGCGCGTGATTCCGCTACGAATGGCCTAATCACGCTGCCTTTTGCTAATAACACGTTCCCCAGAGAGGCGAATCAAACGATTGGAATAGCGATGCTTACCTAAGATTTAAACGTGAGTTCGATGACCTATAAAATCTTTCAAGTACGATAAAAAAGGATATCGTAAAAGTTATTGCAATTTGTCGACACTTGGAATCACGATGAAAACTGCGAATCTCGAATCATCTCGTTACGCGTTTATATAATCGCGAGAGAAGTCACTGAACTGTTCATAAAGCAAAGAAGAGAAGAAAAAATATAAATATTTTTTTTTTCTGTTCAAGCAAGAAACGTTTCATTGAGATCGTGAATCGAAAACTGGCCTCAGTCGACCAAGAAATATAATTATCCGGTATTCTTTCCTGCATTTTTTTTTTCAATTCGGTCGACGCTCTTTCTTTCGAGATTGAAATCGTTGTAATTTCGTGGACCATTCCCTTCTCCTAACATTCTTGCGGTATTTCAGACGGAAAAGTGTTATTACTCGTCGCCGAAACGTATGCAGGAGTTGTCAGGCAAAGTATACGACGGTTAAATAAATGTCGCCTGCCGTGGCAATGCCACGAAATTAGTAGCTTCTATAATTTTCAGTTGCGAAACGCGAGCACTTACACGCGAATAAAATAATTACTCGCTATAAGAAACTGAAAGGAAAAATATTCACATGTACGTGAAATGTATATTACGTTGTTTAAATCACTTTTGAAAAAAATATGCTTCGAAAATATGTTCCGAAAAATACGAATGACCTTGAAATTCTCTTGGCACGATCGTCCACCAAATCGTCTTTGTACAGCATTCCGATAATTTTCCGCGTAATTTTCAGCTTCGTCATGCTCGATTTAACTGATTTTTTCTTTTCATTGATTCCCAGAATAGTCGACATTTCTGAACGACGTAAACACGACATCGTGGGATACGCACAATAGAGAAAACCGATGTTACGAATAATATACACTGTCGATGCACGACAATTCGAAAATATTAGCTCGCATCGTTGTCGAAGAATCGATCGATATCAATGGATGTTGCAAAAAAACATCCTTTGTCTCGCATCGCGAAATGCCCGCCAAGTTACAGAAATCCAATGCTTATTGTCTACTGAATTTGAATCGATGACGTTCTTTTGAATTACGCATTCTTTGAAACAGAAATAAGCCTATTTTTAAAATATATCCCAACTTAATGATGTCACCGACACCGGTAAAGATTTTAATCGAAATTTTGTCGAAGTCTCGAGAGCAAAAGGCACGCGGGAAAGAAGGAGGTAGAAAGAAACGAGTTAAAGAATATAAAAAGGACCAACTGTACAGCGCATGCGCGCGTCCCACGAGAGAGCCAAGATCGAGTGTTTTAAAAACTCGCGAGAGGCGACGAGTGGGATTTCAAGGTTAGACTGAGCGAAAGATCTGAGGTTAAACAGCTAGCAAACCGACTCTTTTTTCTTTATGCTGAGAGAAAATTAAGCATTAATCATGTAAAAAGTGTATATATCGCTAGTAAGATCTCTACTCACTTACTCATTAATTATTCTTAAAGGATGGATTTTAATGATTATTAACACTCTTTTCTATCAAGCTTATAAAGCACAACCTCTTGCAACGAATGCATTCAAAAACACATTTCTAACTATCGAATAACAAATTAATTTTTTACAAATAATATATGTACCTTCTAGAATTTGAATGAGTACTGCAGTTAAAATAACATTTATAGTTGCTATAGTCGCGACCAATCGTTGTCGAATAACGTAGCTTATCGAATGAATACTTATCGATAAGCGGATCCAAAAACAAACGATAAAGAAAAAAAATAGATTGTCGTATTAGTTAACGAAAACGAAT
>NW_006263651.1:163070-172753 GCF_000469605.1 Apis dorsata | reverse complement strand
TATATATATATATATATATACATATATATCGGACCAATGACCCACGATATCGATACATGCCCTTACCTTTTTTATAAGCAGGTAAAATTTTAGCGATTCTCGAATTGCACGTTCTCGAGTAATCCAGTTCTTGAGGATTGTGAACGACTCTTCCTCGAACGGTATCCTCTTGCAACGATATTTTGTCTTGTCGTGTATTTTGCACTTAATCGCGATATTGCAGTTTATCGCTTATTCATTTATACCTATTCTTCTCTCTATCTTTCTTTCTCTTCTATATAACTCTAACCTTACCCCGCACTAGCACTACGATACACTGTAGCACAACCGACACTCCGGCCGATGAACGAAGCACGAATGGAGAACAGAAACTGCACTTCTCTAAAGAGACCAGAAAATCGCCGCGACGGTTATATCGTCCTTTTCTTTTCCCCCTCCTTTCAAACAGAAGGTCGAGAAGAAACTATTCTCGAAATTCAGCCACTTTCCAGTGCTCCCGTTCGTATCCAAACTTTATCTTTGGCAAGGAATCTACGCGCCACACGCATATGTCACTCAAGAGAATCGCTCCGAAAAAAGGAATTGCACGCGTATTTTGCTTTCCCCTTTCTCTTCTTTCCTTTCTTACTATTTATTTTCTTTTCTTTTTTCGTACTCGTGTACTCTATCTGTCAGCAATGATAGTTATTGCTCCGTAATGTTGCCGAGTCGTTAGGATATCGTGTTTAAATTTTCCGCTATTTCGACAAACGTGCCGCGAGGAATTCTGAAGAGCCGGTATCGTAGCCTCTTATTCCTTTCTTGCTCGAATCTCGTACGTGTCTTCGCGGTTTCTGTTCGTTGCAACTGCTCGTGGTAAAAAGCAACGAAGAACCCGTAAATAATTAATCACAACGAGAAGAAAACTATTGTATCGCGAACAATCGAAGAAACTCGCAGTCGGAAATGCTTCGTATCGACATGGATCACGATATCGATTTACTCATGGTTTCGCGACATCACTGCTGCCGGATCTCTCTCAGGTTATAACGGACAGAAGCAGGACGACTTTTTAAAAATGCCACGCACCGACCAATCACGAACACGAGCGCACGGAACGCAGACGGTACAAGAAGACAGAAGAAGAGAGAAAGAAGTGGAGCTATATACACGCGCGTTTGCCCGCTTGCTCGTACACACTACGTACAGGTATATACACAAGCACTGGAGGAGGGGATCTTGCGCGCGCGCACATATACGGACGAGTGGCGACGCGATCTTACGGATTGTCGTGTCGATCCTTCCTTGCTGCTTTCCAGCGATCGCACTCTCGACGATCGAAGATCGACACAATTTTCTACACACCACTAAACGAATACGAACACTGTTGTATGCTAAAATACACTGGAGAAGGTCTTATGGTCGCAAGTTTTCACGAAATGTTCGGCGTGAGTTGCGAAGCCAACCGTCCGTGCAGCAAAGGTAAGTTAAACTGAGCAGCAGCGCGCCTACGGTAAACGAGATTAAAGCTCCGTACCGACAGAACCACGATATCGGCCAATCAGCGTGCCACTTTATGCGGCTCGACCAATCACCGTTCTCTCTCACCTGGCGAACGGTTAGTCCAGGTGCAGCCGCTAAGGCGCCATTGCCTGGCGTTGGCACGTTACCTGCTCCACTCCTGGAGGGGAGTCGTGGACAAAAGATGGAGAAGGGGAACGTGACAAAGAAAGCTTAACTTTCCAACTAGTAAACGAAAGAGAAAAAAGAAGGTACGGAGGGGAAAGATAGAAGAGAGAGGGAAGAAAGAAAGAGAGACGCGAATTGTAGTAAGCCTACGGTCATAAGCATAACTTTGAACGTTCGTTTTCACGAATTTTCGCGATCAACTTTCGAGATTGTATCACGATTGTGCCTTAATCCAGAACGGGCACCATATGTCCCGTAGCTTGATCGAATAGACAAGAGAATAAAGGTTTCAGAGACTAGCATCAGTTTCTCAATCGCAACGACGAGCGTAACAGCGGCTGCATCGTGCCTCCGGAGACACGTTACGCGAGGAACTTCACCGGTATGATAGAGACAGAGAGTGGTGGGGGAGATGGCTGTTATCTAAATTACTCTATTTTCTCGAGGGACGCTTGCGATGGATTTTTTTTCGATCGTCTGGAACGTCAGTATCGAATCAAGGTGGGTGTTCTGCCTGTTCCACAGACACGGCCCCTTTTTTTTCCTCTTTTCCTTTTTTTTTCTCCCCTCCTTCCTACTATCCTCCTGTTTCTCTCCCTTATTCTCCGCGATGCATCTCCTTTCTCCGCCAAAGAGAAATAAATGCTTGATTCAGAGTAAGTTATTGTATGAAATATAAATCATATTTAATTTCGAGATCTTTCCATTAGGATAACGACACGTTTGATACCTAGAACATTTAAATAGAAATGGTCGAGCCTGAAAAGACTAAAATCTTAGAAAAGACCAAATTGAACGTGGCCTCAAGTTAAATGTACTTTCTACATTTATTACCTTTCTTAACCATCGCATCCTACATGCTTTAAGTATATTGCGCTATTGTCCTTGCATGATTCACCATAAATACTTATTCGCTACGCTTAGGTTAAGCCAGAATATTAAAACTGTTTTTACAATGAGAAATATCCCTCATCGCAAGGGACAAGGAATATTTTTATAACGGTAAAAGTAATGGTCAACAATTGACGAGTGAATTGTAAAAAGGAAAGTGAAAGTGGAAGATGTTTTTGCCGGTGGAATGCGATTTTCATATGGAAAACAAGCAACAAATTTTTTCTTTTTTATTTGAACAACCGACAAACGGAGTGTTATTATTTTCCGAGACAGAGTGCAAATCGATCGTACGAAGCTAAGATTGATACGTTAATACGGCCAAGGAAAGACAAAGTGCTAAAGGCGAATAATAACAGGTGGGAGCAATATGGTAGCGTCACTGAATGGAGGGCGTACTCTCTCCATACTCGTTCGTCGTAGTATTTTGCTCATTCACTCGTTCCTATTTTATCGTAACACCGTTTTCGTTCACGCCAACCCGCCACCACGTGGATTAGGGACACTGAAGATTTGTGAGAACGAGAGATACTCGATATCTGTCTGCTGGCTGGTTGCTTTCCCTTTTCGTTCCTCCGTATCACCTTCGAGCAGACCTCACGTATACAGTTTCGTATGCAATACATATCGTGATACGTTTCAGAGACGGAGATCTACACGCTTGCCGAATTAGAGCGTGTAATCAAATATCCATAGAAGCCCGAACTAGGGTTTCCGCTTACTTCGATCCATACCGTGCTCGTTTCTTTTAATCTCGTATTCTTAAAGAGCTTGGCTGGAAATAGAAAAGCAAAACAATCGCGCAAACGAAATCGATTACTTGTTGCATGTTTCGCGCGCTAAACTCTTCCGACTGAAACTTGAACATTTTTCGAAGCGATCGCCGTTGCCCCGATTTACCTTGAAACGATCGCGACCAACATGGCCACCCGTGCAATTATTTTACGCTCGCGAACGACGAGATATCGAGTCATCCTTGACACGAATTCTATCGTTCAATGATTTTTATTTCAATTTTCATTGCGCACGCGCTTTCCAATGACCAACGGATGATGGCCGATGTGCAACGAGGGACAACGAGAAGAGAAACAACGGTCGCCGGTAATCGTCCGGAAATCGTTAAATTATATTTAAGGATATTATATTTAAAGGATGAATCGTACCGTCGGTTTGCTTATCTAAACTAACTAATGCCTCTTCTAAGAAGTGCATTTGTCTTTTTACGATCGTTCGCAAATTCCCGAATTACCTGCCTTCCTTTATCGCCTCTAATCCTCCAAAGTATCGAGCACGAGCAGGTATAATGTTAACGGCGCGTCAACCATTACTTTCAATGACCCGTTACATTGTGTTCGTTTCTCGTCTACCGTGTCACTGAATAATGTACCCATACGCCAGATTTCTCACCGTTCTTGCAAATTGTTCCCAAGGTTCGACATAAAAAGGCGACATTTTCCTCGGGTGATAACGGAGTCATTTCTCGTCTCTTTTTCTCGATGGAGAAAACCGCGAAGCCGTATAAAACGCGCATACGCTCGGCTCGCCTTCTATGAAAGCAGCAATTGTAACCTTACACGGCGCTCCCCGATAAATTAATCGATTTTTCGTAAGAATTTGACGATCGACGAGACGCAAAACGATGCAAATTTAAATGACGATTCGACGAGAACGAGCATCACTAATAAATTGTAATTTCGACGAGAAACACTCTGGTAAATGTGTCCGTCGGTCGGAAAGGGTGAGAACCGACGAGAGACGTCTCACTAATAATATCGAGCATGTTGGTTAAGAAAGCAATTACAGATTCACGGAGTGTTTATTATTTTGTAACGCGAAGAAAACACGGAGGCGAGGAGAAAGGAGGCGAGGGAGAAGGGAGACAGGGAGAGAAAGAGGAAACGGATGGTCCGACTAAGAAACAAAGAGGGAAAAGAGGATTGGCCGGTCGTATTCAACGGGCGCTGCTATTCTACGAGCTGGTTTGCATAAAATGCATTGTAATCCCTGTGCACAATGCAGAAAGCTCAAGTTTTACCTGGACGGTGTAATTAATGCTAGCCTCTCCGGACAGCTATATGGTTCATGCGGACAGAGCTCAATGATAATTTACGAAATGGAATCTCTCGCATCCTCGTACGTACCCGCAAAAAGACAGGTCGCTTCCTTTTGTGCCCGCCTGTTACCGCATAGTCAACTCTATTCTCTCGACAGACGCCGTATCATCGTATCGTGCCAAATTGCAAATTTGAATATCTCGATTTGAATATCTCCGAATTTGAATATATTTAAAACTGGAACGAAGTCTCGTCGATGCACAACAACGTTACGTTATTTGTTCATACGGGATAAAAACGTGCAAACGTATGTATCGAACGATCCACGAATAGTGGTTAAACAATGTGTCTGTAACGATGGGCGCGGTCTAAATAATAGCGTAACACGTACGCACGCAGGAATGAGCGACACGTAATTATTACAACAATCGCATGGAAGCCGATACCGCTCTCCTAAGACTATCGGCGCCGAGTGTACGCCTACTACTTTATTCCCCCCTCCCTCCTGTCTTTTACTATTTATCCTGATAAATATAGATAAATCGAGCTACCTATATAGAGCGATTCGAGTCAACGACTCCGTTCAACCAAGATATCGATGCTTTCAAACTCGTCTCCCGTAGATCTAATCTAACTGAGTGATCCCATCCCTCAGGTTTTCGATACATATTTTAACTCTAAATTCATTCATCAACTTTGCTTCTCGAATTGGAATGTCTATCCAATTTCCTCTTCCTTATAAATCCTTCGTTTCCTTCCTTTAATTCATTATTCCTTAATTTTATACATATTTCCTCGGATTGAATTTTTCCTTTCAACCGCATCGTTCGAATTTTCGACTACTTTCGTTCCCTTTGTCAAAACGCAATGTTTAGCGTAGTGGCCTTTCGAAAACAAGATCGTATCATCGTAATAGGAACGTCATGATTATTTTGCACATGTTCGTGACGTATCACGAAAGTTACCGGCCAAACTTTGCCCGATGCACGGGTTATACTCTACGCGCGCATGGATCATCCGCATAGATTCCATTATCCATCGGGACTAATTTCGCAAAGTGCACGTCCCACAACCGCGCGAATTTCGAGATGGATCGTTCGTACGTACGTAGCCATTGTTCCTATCCTGTTTGTAAACCGCTTTTCATTATTGTTCATCGAACACGCGTTATACGAGAGGTAAAATACGCGAGGATACGATACTGAAAGATACTCCACAATTTTCATGCGATTCGAATGATTCGATATCGCGTGTAACGCAGTCGTTGCGTTGGAAATTCTCCTCTGAACAGTGACACAGAGAGAGGTGAACTTCAACGAATAATCGAAAATCCACCGGTTAGATAGTTGCACAATTGTTGTCATCATTGTTGTTCGAGATTTAAAGCGTTTCTTTTTTTTTTCTTTCTTTCCGTCGCGTCGTATCTCTTTAATTCAGATCGTGATAAAAGCGAGAATATTTAACTTTTAATTGGATATTCGTATCGAAGCTTCACAGATATCTCCTTAACGATACAACGGTGAATTGGCGAAATCAACGAGACAGAGATGGAAGAGACTGCGGTTTTTCCCGGTGCGTCGTATCATCCGCGTGTTTTCCTCGTTCCCCGGCAAACATTCTGTTTATCGTGTAACGTTGAAACGTTGTTTACGCTCGAAACGTTATTGCAAGATGCAATTAAAACAAGAACAAGCTTTTATTACCGGATAGGTAAGAACGGAGGGATGGATATCTCCCACTTTCGTGTAGAGCGCCAGAGAATTTCCTTTGAATAAGTAACAACGACGTAGAAAAACAAGCAAACGCATCGAGGCGAAGTTTAACGCGAGATAGTTGATGCTCGTGTTTGAATATGCTCCAACAACGGCGAGGAACCGTGTATAAAGGAGGTATATAAGTCTCGAACACTGGTTGCTGCCAGAAACTTTGCCCGTTACTTTTCCAACCTCGGCTCTCCACTCGATTATCGCGCGATATCAATTCTATAAATCTCGCTTCAACATCATCAAATTCAAAAGAGACGACCTATCTATCGATTCTTAAGATCTTGGTCGATTTGCCAATTTGAAAGAAAGCGATATCGAAAATCGTTAAATATCCACCACCATCGCCACTACCAGGCGAAAGAATAACGAAAAAACGGGTCAATCTCTCGGCCGTTGCAACAGAAACGCCGAGTTTTCTTCTACCGGTCGTTAATCTCACTCAAGCCGCGACAATGACAAATAGAGATCCTCCAACAGGGACGCTAAGTGCGTTTAGGTAAGATCAGGGGACTTGTTACTTTCCCCTGTCGCGTTGCCATCATTCGAATATTGTTTTATCGAGCTCGTTTACGCGAACAGACTCCTCTAAACCAGACTTTATCGCGGGTTAAACTGAACGATTCAAACGAGTTATCGCGTTTTACGATAATTTCGTGGATTACCGGAAGCCACCCGAGGAAAAGCTCGATAAAGCTCGATGCATTTTCTTTACATTTTTTTAAACAGAAAGATACGAATTTAAAATCGAACTCGTCGAGTCGTTTACGATTCACAACCTTTTCAACCTTAATACATCAAAGATGATTCGAGTACCGTATAAATATCAGGAAATATAGAAAATCGATGGGATATCCGTATTATCGAGTTATCCTCTCTTGTCTCTGATACAGGCGAACAAGTATTCTCTATTATATTCGAAGGTATCGGGAAACAAACACGACGATTCGTCGTTATTATTCGAGGCCAGACGAAGCGAGAAAGTTGGAGCACGGCTTTTGCCCAACATCGCCAACTCGAGTCCCATTCCACCATCCCTCCGGCTCCAATATGTTTAATCGATTCGCCCCGGCGACATCGGTTTTTCCCCGACCCGACTCGCCCCCTCTCCTCCTCCTTCTCGCCTTTTCTCACGCCAATTTATTACCGTTGGTCTCTTTGCGCAAACCGACGTACCCGGGGACCGATTGTTCTTTCGCCGCACCGTTCCATCCCTTCCGCGCTTCTTCTCTTCCTCTATTCGCCGCTCCGTGGCATTGGGCGCGCGGTGGGCGAGATAAAAAGGGCGAAGAAAAGCGGGCCGATCGATTTTTCGCCGCGTGAAACCGATGCAACGATAAGGGGGGTGCATGAATAGCCCACGCAGAAATCGAACGAGCTCCATCGATTCAAACGAATTTCGACGATAATGCCGCGCGTGCTTTCGCATTATATTCCAAGCGCGATAATTTTATCGTGTTTTTCCAATACGAGCCCGTATCGGGCTTCGAAATTTCTATTCGGTAAATCGGCAGAATTTAACGACAAATTTCCATCGTACGTTTGATACGATAAAGGGGAGTGCGGGAATGGAGAAAGAATGGAAGATGACAAATGTAATCGCCGCGGCTGAAATGGCCGCTCCAACGGTTTTTCCACCTTCGATGCGAATCTTTATTCCAACGCGTAATTCGAATGGAAAACCATCCGGTCGCCGCGCCGTCAAACGGAGAGAATGGAGAGATTCTCGTCGATCGACGCCCCACCATCTTTTCATCCCCTCTGTCGATATCGATTTCGATCGGTTCGCGTTCGTCTTATCGCGAAGAGGGAAAAAGAAGAGAGGGGGGAAAAAAAAGGAACGAACGGGAATTCGAAAAATTTCCACCTCGGCTCCGATATTCAGTCGGATAAACCTTATCCTTTCCTCCTCTTTTGCGACCAGACTTTTGCGAGCTTCGATTCAATTCCCCGTCCACGTAAGATTACCTGTTTACGGATATCCTTAGGGTTGGCGCGCTAACAATAGGCAACAAATTACACGGAGAGGAACACGGAGAGACGCAAACAGCTGCGTCCTATTTCACTGGAACGAGGATCACGCCGCGTCTCAAACGAATCAATCCGTTCCATTCGCATCCGATTCCAGTCGCATCGAGAACAGAGAGGTGGAAGAGGAACAAGATCGGATCTGCGTAACGAAGGATTGTATCGAAACGATCCTATGTCGGTGGATGTCGCTCGACGTAGTTGTAACGAGCCGCTGATAAAACGCCACTTCGATTCGGTTCAATAACTTTCGACGAGATATATATATATATATAGAGAGAGACACTAGGCGCGAGCGTTTCTCGAGAAATTTTCTCGAGCTTGTTTCACGGATCGACGATGGTGGACGAGCCTTGGAAAACATATTCCATGCTATACACCGACGCAAATTTCGTTCGACCTGCTCCAACGCGATGACCGCTTTCAACTTTCCCGTCCCTTTGACCGTTTTCCCCAAAGAAAAGTTTTTTACCTCACCATATCTCGCGACTTGGCCTTATTCGAGAAACTTGATAAACTCGCTCTCCTCCTCTTTAAACAAATTTCTTAATACGTTTCCAGCCAAAGGTACTTTTTCGTTCCTTTCTTTTTTTTTTCTCTCTCCCCCAGTTTCAACGCGACGTGAATTTAAGGTTGTACATTTAAGGTCAGAATAGCGCGGTAAATGCGTTTTTTTCGCATTGAAAAAAACTTGCCACGATACTCGAGCGAATTGCTTTCGCAGGAGATTTAGAATCGTCGCTGTCAATGGTAGAAATGGTTTCCCTTTTCAAGCTCGATAAACATTTTCGCAAAGAAGCTCTTCCGCGAGAGCTAGCTGAAGAGAAAAAGTTCGCTCTATCCTTTCACTCGGGAAATTCGGTTTCGCCTCCTATTTTCATCGAGCTCATCACCGCGCGGGGCGTCCCTGTCCGTTTGTTTCTTCCCCGCTTTTCACCGCTTCTCACACGAGCGTGTCTCCGAATTTATTTCGTCGCGCGCACCACGTTTCTCTCGGTTAACCTCGCGTTACAGGAACGCTCTTCCCTTTTCCACCGACCCTTTCCCCCCTCTTCTTCCTCGCTCCGTTCCTATTTAACACGAAGTGTTGCACGAGGCGAAACGCCGCCGCAAACTTCGAAAACCTTTCTCAGACTTCTACTTTCGTAATTACGAAGCGGCACAATTTCGTTTACGAACGGTCCAAATTGAAAAGACTTGATTTGCGGGGGATCAAAGGCGGTTTCCATGTTTACCGGAACAAGGAGCTCCAACTCTTTTACACGAGTCTCGATGAAAG
>NW_006263651.1:161234-162623 GCF_000469605.1 Apis dorsata | reverse complement strand
TATATATATATACTTTGTGAATGATTAATTCGTAAAATATATAAACATGCATATCTATAATTTTTTTTTAGTTTTAACAACATTAGATTTCCATTCCCGTATAATCTCTTTACGTAAACACGTTCAAGATCAACAACATTAGAAAATTCTTCAAAATTTCAAATATATCGGATACGCGGTATTGGAAGATATATTCGACGTATATTCGAGATCCGTTTCGAAACGAATAAAAAAATGATAGTCGAACGTTCTTGTTACCGAATTCCTTCACGTAGGAGCAAGATGCGCGAGGCGAATCGGCTCGCTGCCGACTATCAATCGCCGCGCCGGATCGAGCGCAACGTGTGCATCCAGCTATCGTTCCCGAACTCAGTCACACACCGACTGATCACGCGGAATCGTAAGGTCGCACCGTCGATAACCCCGTTTCGCACGGAATCTAGCACGCGAACCAAGCCGCGTGTCTTTTTGCACGCAGCCTCTTCTTCCGTTCTCGCCTCTTGTTCCGTTCCATCGAAACGGAATCCGAAAACCGATCTCGACCTTTGCCACGAAGGAAACGTAAGAAAAATTGCGTCTATCGCCAGATGCACGCAAGCGGAACTTTATAATTACGAGGTTTTTTTAATTGTATTTTCCAACGTAAAAAGAGATTTTTGACGTGTCTTTTTTCACGGATCTCTTTGTATCGAGGGGAATATCGGAGAAGAGTTTGTGCGGGAAGAAGTGAAAATGTTTGACAATGGGACGAATTTAATTGCGGATGGCAAGCGATTATCCGGGAAGCCTGGCAATTCGTCGTTAATTGGATTCGACGTAGGGGGATGCAAATCGAATTAGCAGACGATTCTCGGTTGTTTACCTATGCGTCGGACACGTCAGAACCTTAAATTAGTCCTACTCGCAGCAATGGAAATCCCACGTTTTAGACGTTCTGCGTGGCGTGAAGCAGAACGTCAAACAAACTCTCGTCGGACAGTTTTTGCGACGTATTGTCTCGAGATTCACTAGGGTCCCGAGGAGGAAGAGGATCGGACAATGGAAGGCTAAGTTCGATCCTTGAATCCAAAAAAAAAAAAAAAAAAAAAAGATATTTCCAAAAAATTTCCAGAACGTTTTAATGGGAGTCGCAATTAACGATAAGCATCGTGTACACGCGCGAAAGAAAGAATCGTTCTCAAGAGTGTTACGAAAGAAAAAGAGATTCGGGGACAGAATGGTCGGAAACGTCCTGGGATCCTTCCCAGCGAAATGTATGATTAAAGAAAGACAACGGATGTTGCGCAATTCTGGAATCGCCTTTTTCTCGCGACAAAAATTAATGACGAAACAATGTAGGTGATGGTCTTGTCGTTATCAAGGAAAGATTAACGAAAGTGTGAGAGAGCG
>NW_006263651.1:155708-161124 GCF_000469605.1 Apis dorsata | reverse complement strand
TATATATATATATATATATATATATATATATATATATTTGAGAAGTTTGGACGAGCAAATTAATCGAGATTTCGATTAGTAAGCGTAACGTGTAAATAGCGTTAAAATTGATCGAAATTTGATTTTATTTAATATCTCTATATTACGGCAAAGAAACCGTCGTATATTAATATTTTTTCGGCAAAGAAAAAAATTGCGAAACGTGTATCTTGCAATTTATTATTTCAAAAGTTGATCTCGGCGTAACGAGAAGAACTCGTATCTGAAAGAGATTCTTAAATAGGTTGCCGCTTTTCGTGGGCGCGAGAGTATTCATTCCGCCGGAGGAAAAACGTGTAGATAAGGTTCACGCGATAAGCATTAGATAGACTATTTCTGTCGGCCCCCTAAATGTCACGTTTCTTCGTACAGGTACATCGATAAACGATGCTTCCATTGCCCTGTATTACACTCGCTATCGCGAATCGTGTTCCACGAGAAATGAAGTATTCTCGCTCATTTTTCAAGTCTCTGTTATTTTTATATTTTTCACAGTTTCTCTCGTCGGTCTATTTTTTCTGGCCGTATATACCATATATAGTAACAAATACGGTCCTCTTTCACCACGAAAAAAAAATTTTAGCCGCAACATGCAGACCCCCAACCATGGCCGTTGCTAATTCCGCTCCACGTTTCCGCGAGCGAAACAAGAAAATCGAAAAATCGTTACACCGTCTACGCGCGCGTAATTCGATTTACACGTGTAATTCGACTGTATGTGTAAGTACGATTAAAAATGGTTCTCTTTTTCCGAGCGCGAAAAAGAGCCTTAACCTCTATCCATAGACTCGCGAAAATGTTTCCATTGTCCGCGAAAAAAAGTGCAACGTTGTGGGAGTCGAAGCCGGAATCAAGAAAATATTTTGTTCGGTGTTCTTGTTCCAATTTAAATAACAACGGGGACACCAAGCGTAGAAGGAAGAAAAGAAAAATCGGAGAAGACTCGCGGTAAGAAGAGAAAGAAAGACAGGATGATTTGATTCGGTATAGGTCAATTACACAATAAGACCGCGATGTAGTTAAAATTAGTCGACAACTATTTAAAAAAGTAAACCGAGTGCAACGGAGGCCGTTGTCCGACCTGCTGTGTACCAAGAATTTTTTTTCGTCCCTCGTCAACAAACTCTCTATTCCTAATCGTGATTATCGTTTTATCGTATCTCCTCAGGTTTGAAGAGAATTTTAGTACGTGTTTCCAATTAGTTCGATGACCGTGCGTACATCGATAAAAAATCGATTTTCATTCAACTACAATTTATTAAAGTAGTCAATACGGAACAAAAGCGCACGCAATTATTTAAATTAGTGGTTCGAGTTATTTTTCCATTACGTTATATCGTTACGATATTTGCTGATTTTCGTTGATTCGTTAATTTCGCGAATATCCAATGCATTTACGAATACGAGCATTCCGCGCAATTGCTTTTTTTTTTACCATGAATTGTTATTATTGGGTTATTTAATCATTTGATTAACGTATACCATTGTGTCCGCTTTTGAATTGAGGTTACGTAAGTAATATACGAAAATAAATTAAATAAAGCAATGTTGACACGATGATAACACATTAATCATTATTATAATTGATGCAAATTATCTAATTCTTTTATATAACGAAACATAAATGATACACTAACAAGGATTAATCTAATTGTGAGGAGTAATGTAAACGTGAAATGAATCACATTTTTTTTTTAATAAAATATTATTTATAAAGTATAAAAATATTTTTTATAAAGTAATAACTGTAATAACCCATTTGTTTAATCTATAGATGTCAGCATTTTGTAGGAGATTTTACTATAAAAAAATGTTATCGTTATATAATTTTGATCGTCGATAAAAAAGATAGTTATATGAATTTACAAATAACTATCTTGTTTTTTTTTTTAAAATTATATTTATTATTCTATATTTGTTGTATTTATATTTATATATTATATTCATATTATATAAATATAAAAGAAATTATAAAATTTTAATAAATTTATTATATATCTTTTTGCAATTTATTTTTCCGCAATTACTTGAATTATCATTATTTTATGTATTAAAAAGCATACGATTTATCATTTGTACATTATATTATTATTAACATGGATGAGAAACTGAATAGAGGTGACATCTTACGGAATATATTCTAATATATCGATCTCAATCAGGACTGTTAACGCCATCTAACGTGTTATACTTTAAGTAAAAATATACAGATTTTTTTATGAATTTCTCTGAACTGATGCTAGAATAAACCGATAAAGTTTTTTTAAAAAACCAAATTTAAATAATTAAAATTGAGAAAACTATAGAATTATCGAATTTTTTTTCTAAAATCAATATTATCATTATTGTTATTAGTTTTATATTCTAAAATTTTTACTTAAAAAAAGTTTACTTAAAAGTTTTTAAATTTAATTGATCTTAAAAATATTCTATCTAAATCAAATTTAATCTGTCTGATAACGATTATTTTACACATATTCGATTTTAAATGTCATTCATTTTTTACTATTTTTTTCTTCCTAAGTTTTATATTTCAAATTTTTGAATCAAAGATTTAATTAATAGATTTTAATCGAATTATGAAATCACGTTAAAAATTTATATATGCATTTACATTTTAGAAATCTATAATTTACAGCTTCAATAATAAAAAAAAAATTTTTTTAAACTATTTAATAATCTAATCGCGAATACAGCCAATTAGCTCACATTATTTGCTATATAATTTATAATTATATCAGTTATGAATATTAGTTATATATGATATAATTATAAATTGTATATCAAATATTATGATTTCTAAGTCTCGCGTTGCTACAAATTGGAGATATTCGTTTCCCATCCCTTCTTTTACGCAAAAACTTATTTATTTTCATACAAATTTTCCTTTTGGTGCGTGATTATTACGTTTAAATTATTTAATTAATTTTAATTAATTTTAATCGTTGTACAAAATAAACAGCAAAAGGATTTGTAAAGAAAACTAGCGCGGAAAATTAAACCTGAAAATAAAAAAATTAAATTATATTTTACTTTAATTATACAATTCTACATAAGACACACACATGTTACTTTGTACATGTATCAATATTTTATATTTTCATAACAATAAAAATATAAAATATTGATAATAAAAAAGATAAAAATAAGTAAATGAACGAAATATGTTCCAAAAAGAGTTTATATTTATTTTTTGAATTTTATTAAATTCTACTATCATCAATACCACTATCATGACCACTAACACCATCAATTGCACATGCATTTACTTACAAATATATTTTTCTTAAAACAAGTAATAGCTAAAGATTTTTTCTTTTCAAAATTTGTACTTAAATTATAGTTTATTAATCCTTAAATTAATAACTAACCTACATAGTTAGAAAATTTTGCATGAAATAAATACATTTAAAAATACTATGTGTCTTTATTATTAATCCTATTAATTGCAACTCAGATTAGTTTGATTTAAATTTATTTTTAATTCTTTGTAATTCCTACATGTTTTTTAATGTTTATCTAACAATTATTTAACCTAACAATTTAAAAATTTGTGTACTAAACCTATCTAAATAAAAATTAATTTCCTTTTTAACCTCTTTCTAATTTAAAGATTTGTTTGAAACTATTATATAAACTCCACTATGAAATTTTGATTTCTTCAATTTCCACTATAAAATTTTGATTCCATCTGAAACAAATCAAACTACAAAGAATTAGTAAAATTTTATACAATATAATTTTGATAAGCTTATTTTTTCTTTCATTAATGTATCTAAAATAAACTTAGTTTAGATTAATAATTAAAAAGAATTAATTCTTCAGATAATTTATATCTGAAGAAAAATATATTAAATATATATAATAATGAGTAATAAAAATTGAATAAAACTAAATTATTATTGCTTAAATTAATTTTAGAAAAATAAAAAAAAAATTTATTATCTGAATCAAAATTTTGAAAATCAAAAACAGAAATATTTAATAGTTAATTAAATAACTCATAAATTGAAAACTTTATATTGAACTTTATATTGAATATCAAAATGGAAAAAAAAATAAGTGAAATTATTTATGGTTCCTTTAACTTTACCATAAAAAACTATAAAACTTTTTTGCATCAATAAAAATATAATTATAGCTGCATTTTTATAACAAAGGCAATATGAGGCACTGAAAAAGAAATCAATTTAGTAGTTAGAAAGGCCTCTAGAAGATAAATATTTTTCACTCAATACTGAAACTGTGAGTGGAATATTTATTTTGTATCATTGATAAAAAAAAAAATAGAAAAATTCGTAGAAACAATTAATTATATGCGTGATATTAATATATTATTTTATGCACTCAAATTTCAATAAGTGCAATATATAATATATATATATAGCGAAATATCCAATGCAGTTTGCTTAACAACTGCTGTTGTACGGTCACCCATGTAGCATTTTTAACTACACCAAGTGATTCAGGAACAAAAATTTCCACAATAGAAATGGAAAATTGGGCATTCAATATTCGCAACACTACTTGAACGCGATCATTTTTCAACGCAACACTAATTGAAAAATAATAAAAACAATCGCGGTGAAACAACATTGTTATACTAATTCTTAAAAAAAAAATTTTTAAATCATTACTTTTCGACTACGATTAAAAACAATTGATCAAAAATAAATAATATTGATTGTAATATTATTAAAAATTATACAATTTATATTTAATAAAAAACGCGATGTCTCACGATTCGCAATACTAATACTATACGCGATTCTAATTTTAACGCAACACTAATTCAACCCGTAATTATTTTTCGCAACACTAATTATTCAAAACGCGAGATTTGTAAACACAATTCTATTCAATCCGTAATTAATCAATCATAATTCTATATATAAATCGCGATGCCCATTATGATTGGATTCGGTGAGCCAATAAATTGCATGCAAATCGGCCGTACGATACAACATTTACTACATATTACTAAAACGAGCATAGTGACAAAATAGTAACAATGACTTCCCATCCTTTGGACCCAAAAAACAGATCCAAAAGATGAGAAGCCATTCGTTGCAGCCCCTCTTCGCGACAGTTTGTCGAGGCCTCTTCGGTCTTCCTCCTTCGGGCGCAATGCCCGCTGAAACTTAAATCTAGGCTCGAGATTCACTAGTCGCAAACAAAAGAAAAAAAAAAGGCTAAATCGCGGAAGCTAAATGCACATGAACGATCGTAATGATCGTACACGCACAGAATCTCGAGTTCAACGTTCGATTCGAATTTATCTCGCGACCACGGAATTCGAAAACTCGAAGCCAGAAGAAGAACAGCATTCTCTGCTTTACCTTCGATTTTTCGAACTCGATTTCCTGAAACAGATTGC
>NW_006263651.1:141603-155653 GCF_000469605.1 Apis dorsata | reverse complement strand
GAAAACGCGCCTACCCGATCGGAGACTGTGACAATCTGCCCGGCCCTACCTACTTATAATTAACATACACACCAGAAGTATACTACCTATCCTACCTAGCTCTATATTTAAAAAAATAGAGAAACAGGCACACCAACACATTCATTCAACGGTTCTCACGCATAACACTCGGGTGCAAAAAAGCCTACACTAGGGAAAGCGTCCCGGGACGCCTCCGACGCCCGAGCTTGACACGCTACATTCACACTCTAATTTTACGTACCATTTTTCTGAAATCGATTGACGAAGATTAGCGACCATTGCGTGAAAGGCAATAAAATTTCATTGGTTTTAATGAATATTTTTATAATCGAAAAAAATACACGCTTTCCAAACAAATCGTGGAACAATTATTGGAATAGAAATAAATTAAATATTTTTACAATTAAAATTTGAGAATAAGACAATTCTATCATTTTTTAATTATATACGATACAACGAATGTAATATTGTTATCATAAATTGTAATTGAATTGATAAATTGTTAAAACGACGCAATTCCACAGTCTAACCACACATACACACACAATGTGGAAAATATGTCGTGCACGATACACTAACTCATCGTCAATCGCTCAAAAATTTTTATTAATTTATGAACTAATATCATCGTGCCTATTGCCTCTCTTCCATTCAAGTAGCACCTGGGCACGTGAATGGATTCTTGGCAATAAACACGGAAGGGATTAAATCTGAAAATCCTATGCTAAAAAGATAGATTTAAATAGTATTAATATTTAAATATTTTGTATCTAACGGACTAATAAATTTGATTTTGTATAATCTCAATAATTTTTTAAATTTCAATGACTCTATTTTATACTTTACTTTTTATTAATTTAAAAAATTGTTGAAATCTTAATATTCTACAACAAAATTATTGATCAAAAGGAAATATGTTTATTTAAAAAATAATTAAAATACAATTCGATAATGATTGATTTTAAAATACAAAATAATTGATTTTAAGTTCAATATTATAATAATCCTCAGGCGATTCATTAATCAAAGCATATTTTCGAAAATGCGAAATAAATATTCAAAATTTGTAACTTTGATTTCAAAATCTACCTGTCGCGAAATGTCTTCTTGAACATAATATTTAATATATTTTCGAACAAGAGGAATAAAACTATTATCTTTACTATCTTGAAAATCAAAAACAATTAAATTTTAAATATTAATATGAAAAAGAAGATGAAATTAAAAATGATTTATTATTATATTATTTATTATTTATTCAAATATTTGTAATTTACGTATAAATATTCATAACTTGAAAATTACTAATATTTAAAAACGTGATGTACAAGAAGACCTAGCCTGAACTAATAAATAAAACACAAAAAAAAGGAAATTGTACTATTCACGATATATAAATATCGTGGTCACTATGCTCGTACAAAATTCTACGTATACAACCAATCACCCGTGTCGATTTGAATTTTTTTTTTAATATCTTTTATTCTACGACATGATTGAGTGATTGGAGGAATCAAAATGCATGCGACTCACCATTAGATGCGAAGAATCTGCATTGCCATCAATATTGTGATGGCCCATAGGAAGTTATCATAAAAACTAGGAAATATCTATAACAAATAAAATATTACAACTTATAAATGTAATAATAAGAATTGAAATTTTGATAAGATATAATAATAATAAAAATTGTAATTTTCAAATATAAAAAAGGAATTAAAAAATTGAAATTCTCTAATGTTCTAATTTTTCAATATAAAAATATAAATTTACATAAAAGAAAAAATAATAACTTCTTCGCGTGATAAATAATTGCCTTATTCTCTTGAATCATTGATTCTACTCTATATCTATAAAAAAAAATAAAAATAAAAACTATCAACCCGTTCATATTGTATAATTGGTGAACAAACACTGATTCTAATTTCACTAAATTGTATGTAAATGATTATTATCATTAAATTTATTTTCAATATAAATACCATAATGTTAATTTAATAAATTTATTTTGTGTTTTAAAAAATAAAAAAAATATATTACTAATATATTATATATTACTAATATGAAATATAGTAATATGAAATACTAATATGAAATATAGTAATATAGTATATGAAATATAATATATATATTACTAATATGAAATAAACAGTGACTACCGATCGCATTGTGTATGGTCACAAATATTTTTTAATACTAAAGTTCAAGACAAATTTTCACAAAGAATTTTCAGCTCCTATAAACAAAATGTAATAAAATATAAAATATTACATATAATTATCTTTCTTAAAAATTCAAAAAGCATTCATTAAAATCTTGAAATAATAAAAGATGAAAGTATATTCAATTTTAAAAATTTTAATAAAAAAATAATTCAATTTCTAATAAATTTTAATAATAATAAAAATTAAAATTCTAATACAAAAGATTGAAATTTAAATTCTATTTCTCTTTACTTAAAATTTACACATTATGGTATTTATATTGAAAATCTTTTTTCTCCGCCTAAAATAATCTTAACAATTATTTTACTTGTGCAAAAGAGAAATCTTCGAAATAAATGTACAAATATATAAAATTCAATTAATCGTATTAAAACAATTTAATTCAAATCCTATTTTAAAAGCTAATACGAACTAGTAATAAAATACGAATAGAAAAATTAATAATCAAAATAAAAAAAAAATAAATTATTCTTCGAAGAATTATCAATAATAATAATAATCAATAAATAATTGAATGATAAAATAGTAGTATAAAAAAATAAAAGAATAACTTTTAAATAAATATTACCGAATAGATAGATCACATACTTAAAGCGTCTAGCCATTACGAATTTCAATAATCAAATGATACGCCGTGTTTTGATTTCGAATTATAAATTAGAGAGGGGATACATTCAGCGATTCGACAATTTGGAACGTGTGACCGTCAATTTCCTAGAAAGACTGTATACAAAATTTGTTCAACCTCGGCCTTCAAACTTAAAATCAAAACAATCACAGAAATAATAACATACGATAATAATATACGATAGTAACATACGATAATAACATACGCCTTTCGGAAATAAATATACGAGAATATGTGTGATATATATATGTGTGAATTGATACAATACAATAATCTATACTTCTATCTAATTACTTCTATACTATGTGAATAAGAGAGAATAAAGAGATAAAATAAATTTATAATAATTATGTTTCTCTTAAAATAAATAAATTCTTACCATATTTTTAGCATAAAAATCGTCGGATTATCTCCTAATTGTCACGATATGCACAAAAATTATTCACTTTCGAACTTATTCTGTCTTCGAAATTGCAATCAAACGATAATCTGGCACACAGATACAATTTTAGTATAGTAATGATTAAACAAATATATATTTAATTACACAAGATTTAATAATCAATAATTAAAATCAATAACTGTATTATAATATCCTATTAATAAATATTTTTACACAATTACGTATCTTAACCGGTGAAATACGATCTGTCATCACAATTTTCAACTTGAGACTGACGCCATGCGCACCATGATGCGCAGTAATTCGTCTGGCTTGATCTTAGCGGCTTTCTGATTGGTTTTTTAAAGCTGCGCGATTTTTCATTTTAAATTCGCGCGAAAATTAAAATTCTATACAATGAACTTTGTTTCAATTACACGTGATCAAAAAATGAAATCACTTTACCGCTTCTTTATGGCGTCCATATTGAAACTTCAAAGAGACTAATAATCAATTAATAACCTATACAGAAGAAAATAAAATTTTTAAATAAATATTTAAAATGTATAGAATTAATTGATTAAATTAAAAATAAAACAATAATTAAGAACAAATTTTATTTTAGAAAAATATAACATAAACTATATGCATTTCTAATTGAATAAATGAATAAAAAAAAGCATAATTTAACCGCTAAAAAATTAAAATAAAAAATACACATTATTTAAATATTTATATAAAAATATTGTAGATAATTATGAAAAAAAATACACATAAAATACAAAAAATCACATACCTCAAGGAAAAAACGATATGTTTAAACACTATAATATCCCAAGTAATTTCAATTATCGAATTACAAATTAGAAGGAAAAAGGGGATATAGTCAATTCTTTAACAAAACAAATATTTCGTTCATGATATAAATGAGGATTTCTAATTCTTTTATCCTGCTTTTAAAGAAACTTTTTAGCATTCAAGAGATGGCGCTGTTAGAATATAATACATGTGTTCTGTTAAAATATAACACAGGTTAAACGATATGTTTTCATCAGAGGAAATAAAAGAACAATTGAAAAAATTGCTAATATTAAAACGTAATGGTGAATTAGATACTAAAGAGAAACTTCTCCTTTCAAACGATGAATATTGGAGAGATTCTATCACATATGATTGTTTGGAACATTATATTTATCATCAGGATGAAGAAGTATTAATAGAAATGATAAAAAATTAATGATTTCAAATTTCATACTTTAATATATTAATTTAATATCAATTTTTATTTCAGATAAAATTAAATACACTTGCTCTTATAGTAGAATCAAAAAAAAGTACTTTAAAATTTACATCTAAAGAACTTGATATAATTATTTTATTTCTGCATGTAAATTTTAAGGAAAATATAGAATTTGTACCTTTGATAAAAAAGGTAAAATCATCATAATGGAAATTTAGTATTTCTACGAATTTTATATATTTTTTTTATAGGTTTTACAGCGTATAAAAGACAGCTTAGTTGTTATGAGAAGACAGTATATGCAAGAAGAAAAAATGAGAAATTATTATATAAAAAATTGTAAATCATTGGATACAAAACAACAAGTGTTAGATGAATCTTATAAAATGTCTAATAGTTTAGAAAGTGAAATAAATTTATATTGCAATACATTTCAATCTATGCGGAAAATATGTATATGTAGCCTTGATGCTACATATAATAGAAGAAAATATTCTCTACAAATATTACTTTTAATGAGAGATCTATTAGATAATGAATTTAAACAAATTACTTGGAAAAGTGAACAAATAGAGACAATATTCAATCTAATGTTATTAGATACATATGAAAAAAATAAAGAAATGGCTTTTAATTTAATAAAGTCAATGGACCCAAGTTTATTGCAATTAAATAATGAAAATCATGTTCTTGATATTATAATGGTTGCTATTGAATTAGGTAATAGCATCAGACCTATTGATAGTATTACAGCTACGTATATGCTAAAAGTTACTATGTTGTCTCCTGTTATTCAAAATGTGCTTGAAATTCATTTTAATATATTAATGCAATCTAAAGAGATAACGGAAGCAATAACATTACAATTGATATTTATTTTACTGAAAAAATTAAAGGTATTTGAATTTTTATATATGATACATATACTATATGAAGATAAAGATATATAATTTCTTTGCAGGATTCTTTGACTTTAGCAAAGCAAAATATAGTAAAAACTATTAGTAAATATTCTTTATATGGATATCTTTTTTGCATCAGGAATTTGTTGGCATATGAATGTAATTTGGAAGTTATTAGTAATGAACATTTGTGGCAGAATACTATAGCAGAATTGATATCTATATGTTTTGAATTTAGTCATGCAGTTTCTTTAATAGTAAATAATTCTTCACCTGAGGGGCATTTGCCAATGGATTTAAATTTACAAGTTAATAATGAATTATGTTGTTCTAATAAGCAACTAGTAACATCACAAATGGTGTTACTTTGTTCTTGGCGAACTATAAAAGAAGTTAGCTTATTGTTTGGTTTGCTTTCCACTAATGCACCTATATGTGAAGATAATTCCTTTATAGGACTATTAAATGAAGAGCAAGTAAACTTTCACAATTTATATTAACATTCACTTTCTTAAAAGAAAATAAGCCAAAGCAAATTTTTAACAGATTAACAGAATAGGAGAACATTTGGTTTCATTGCTTACTGAAACAAAACATAGAGGAGCATTTGAGCAAGCATATGTTGGTTTTAGTCAATTATGTTCTCGTTTATGGCGTTTAAATAAAACGAATTTAAATCAATTGCCTAAACTATGGTTACATCAAATTTTAATTGCTATTACAGGAATTAAAGAAAATTCAAAATTATGTGCAACCAGAAGAAGTGCAGGTGTACCATTTATGATACAGGTAGATGTGGTTATCATTAAATACTTTTAATTTATTTTTTATAATATTATTATTATATTGATAAAATTACATTTTCATTTAACAGGCTTTATTAGCTACTGAAGTTCGTCAACACAAGGATACAAGAACTATAATATTTGATTCAGTGATGAAAATTTTGTTGGAACTCACACAACTGGAGAATGCAAATATATGGGAAAAAGTTCAACAGATAATGTATTCTAACTCAGTATTTATGTACTCTGAAAAATTATTAGCAATATCGAAATACAATAACAATCGTTCTCTGAATGAAAATATTGCTCAAATTACAGAAATTAAAACACATGCTTTAAATATTTTAAGAGCAATTTTTCGATATTCTCATCTTGCAGAAATAGTACATAATTACATTGAAGATGGTTTAATAGCTGCATTTAGAAGTTATGATGCATTAACATGGGCGGTAAACTATCAAAATATTAAAAAATTCGTCTTTATTATTTAAAAAATGAAATCAAAACTTATATTCTTATAGGAAAGAAACGCCGCGACACTACTGTTCAGTGCACTCATTATTAGAATTTTTGGCGTTCAAAGAACAAAAGATCATATTAATCTTACAACAGATAATAAGATGAATTATAAAGTATTTTTTGAAAAATTTCCTAATTTATTATCCTTTATCTTAGATGAATTACAAAAATTTGTGGCAATGGATGATATTTTTATAAAAGCTAACGTGCAATCAATTTTACTATTATTATCACGATTATATTATAATCATAGCTCTGAATCTAACAATATTCAATGGAGGGTAATTATAAATTATTTACCGATGATTTATTTTAGAAATTAGTACATTATATAGTATATTTTACTTGCATTTCAGGTTAATGATCTTATAGATTTAATTATACAATGTGCAAAAAGTGCTATATTTGAAACACGTAAATTAGCAGCTCGAGCACTTGTACCTTTATTAACAGACCAATCCGTTCAATCTATTTTAACGAAAATAATTGGGTATTTAGTATCTGCAGAAATTAATAATTTATCTTTGAATTCAACGCACGGTTATATGTTACAAGTATGTATTCAAATATTTTAAACAATTATTTCTATGTTTATGATTTTTTATGATTTTTTAATATAAATATTTTTTATATGTTATAGATATATGAGATATTGAAACATTTTAATTTTGAATCTTTTGAATTAGTTGAAATAAATTGGGATAAATTTTTAAAACAAACAATTTGGATTTTAGAAAATTTGGAACAAAAAAATTTGAAATCATCAAGTTTTTTATTAGCTGCAGTTTACATAGATGTTTGCAAGGAAATATATAAAGTAGATAAAACGTAAAGAAAATTGACATTAAAAAATTTTGAAATAATTAATAAAGTGTTATAATCATTTCAATAATTGCAGATATTTGATACAACAATTTTCGATGTTAAATACGATCATTTCTCATTTATTAGGTGAAAAATTAAAAAAAGGACCAGCACAAGAATTATATAAAGTATCTGCCATTAAATTTATTCGAACAATAGCAAAAGAAACTTCATTAATTCAACAATCTATATTAATTAAAATATATTTATATAATTTAAGAGTATCCGAAGTGCAAATTACTATATGGTCAATTATAATAGAAATCATCAATGAAATGAAAAATAATGAGGTATCACTACTATTCTTAAATTATGGTTTTAATGAAATTCGTAATTCGATAAAATTTCTTCATAAATATAATCCAGAATTGCAAGATGTAATATTTGATTTTCTATATAATAGCTTAATATATTTTAATCAAATTGAATTATCTGATTTTACGAAGATAATTAATATTTGTAAATTTGTATTGAATGAAATACGTCCAAAAAATAATAAAAGTAATTATTACGAAAGAGATTGTTACTTGAGATTGTTGGGAAAGTCATATGTAACTTTAGTTTTTTTGAACAAACATGAAGAAATAATTGATTTAGATTGTACAAATGATGTGTATGCTAGTTTCTGTGATAATCTATGGATTACAAGTTTAAATGAAGATTTTAGAAAATCTGTATTTGAAATAATGCAGAGTCTTTTCCTAGCATGTTATGAACACAATAAATATCGATGTAAGTTTTGAAATGTTAAAATATTAGTAAATATTTATAATATATTTATAATATATTTTAATGAAATATAATTACAGATATACAGGTTCAATGGTGGACAACAGTATTACAATTGTTGCTAGATAATAATTCTAAAATACGATATGAAGCATTTTTATTAATTGACCATATACCAATACATTGTACAGTAATCAATGATTATTTTTATCTAAATTTATTATTCTCTAAATTTTTTGAATGCAATGTACACAATAAATGTCCTGAATTTACATGTATTGTATTATTTTATTGGAGTATTGCATTATTAGATGATACAGATTATGAAATGGATGATACAGATGTAAGTAAAAATTATTTAAAATAAGTAAAACTATAAAGAATATTATGGATATATATATATATATATTATAATTTCATTTAAGGTGTTTAATAAATGTACAAATTATGAATTTTTTGAACCTGTGGAAGTATCAAGAATTTGTGCAGAATTTTTAATAAAAAATATGGAATCTTACATGGATATTATATTGCCAGATGAAGATATAAATTGGATAAATTCACTTTTGAATGTTAAATTTCAAAAATCTATTTCATTTAAAACTCTTATAAGAAATTATGAATCTTACCTCCCTCTTCTTGAAAATAAATTGCATGATATTTTAAATCCCACATATAAAAATAAATTATTTCAAATTTTAGTTTACAAACAATATAAAAAAATATTATAAAATTGATTTATATAAAATAAATTGAATTTTTTATATACAATAACATTTCTATTATTTTATTTTATCAAAACAAAAAAAAACACATGAATTGAATTTAACCATTATTTACTTAAAAATATAAATAAATTTGAAAAAAAAAGTTCATTAGGAAGAGATTCTACATTTTAAAGTTATATATTATTTTGTAAAAAAATATATGCACAAAATAATAAAGATTATTATAAATTGATAATAAAAATTTTATTTAGAAAAATGACATTCTTTTAAATTTAAAACGATAGTAAAAAGTAGAAGTAAATGACGGTTAAAAAAATCCCCAGGTGTTAGTGGCTAGAGAATTTAGTTAAATTATTTGGCGCAGGTAGACGCCACTGTCGCGGCTCGACGTTCGCCGACTTGGTACGTATTTCGTGACATTATACCGCGGATCCGTCGGATTTTCGCGTTTTTCGCGCCTCAGCGTCGTGACCGTCAAGTATTAGTGTGCGCTGACGATCTTTATCTGCGTTGAACGAAAGACAGCATGTCCACGAGTGTTCGAGAAGATTAAAATCGAGAAAAAAGTAGCTGAGAAGACAGTGGTCGTGCGTGTACCAGGCATGGAGTGGACTCAGTGCGCTCGTTTCAAATCGTTACGAGCCGTTACCGCAGTCCGAGTCGAATCAAGGTGAGTTCCGCCGACGTAAACACGCGGGTTCGCGTTCTTTGCATCGTGTTTCATTTTCGTATCGCACTGTTATATCGTTTTTGTGAAATCTTAACGTTTCGTCGTGTTCTGTGTCGTATATGACCTACTTGTTGTACAAGCTGTCATCTTTTGATTAGAATATTTCTGAGAGCACTATCCTGCGAACGAATCCTTCGTGGCTAGAACCATAGCACACGACAGCCTTTCTTGGGTGGGTTTTCACATAAAAAAAAACATTGGGAGAGAAATGAGAGATAGAAAGGACTAGGAAAGAGCGTGAAACGAAGACCAAGCGAGAGTAGTGAGAACAAGTTTGAAAACTAGCAATGCCAGTCCGTTGAACATCTGCGATTCTTAAAGTGCGTCCTTCCAAACACGGAATGTTAAATAGCCTTCGAGCTTGATCAACTAACGGAGCCTTCTCGAATGATCTCTCTTGACCTGTCTCTTTTTCTTCTCTCTTCTCTCATCTCTCTTATTTCACTCTTTTTCTCTGGCTCTCTCTTTCTCTTCGAAGAGAAAGGTCATCGGTCTCAAATTCATCTTTTGTCCACGCCTTAGGCACACCACAGTAATAATGTACTACGACATATTTTCCGTTAATTCAAACTCGTTTTAAATTACTGTAAGTAGTTTGATATTCTTTGCTCTGATACGTTTGATTTTTTGTTCATATTCGATCAAATTTCTCAATGTCAAGTTAAGAGTTATATCCTGTCGTCTGATTCGACTATAGTCTTTGATTGTGTTTCACGAACAAGAAAATTGTTGATTTATTTTTCTTTTTAATAATCTTCGTGAACATTCTTAACCATTCACTATATTCATTACTGACTGTGAAGCTGTTCATGTCAATTTTCGTTCGTTAACGCGTTATAGTGATATAGTCTAACGCATGATAATCCAATGTATGATATAAATATGCATTTATTAGATAATAATCAAAGGAAATAAAAAGATACAATCAATATATTTTAAATTAACAATAATTTTTAAAAATTAACACATTTAAAATCAAAAAAATAGTGATTTCTATCTATTTATAATTTAATAAATTTATAACTCAAACGTGATTATGACAATTAGTTTTTTTGAGTACTTTGTATAAAAGATGCTGAAGTCGTTTATCTTGACGTTTATTTTTCAAATACTACCCACGGGAATTATGTAGAAAGAGCATTGCATAACGAGACCATTTGCATTGTTCCGCTTACCTAGCGCTTTTAATAAATGATGATAAAGAAAACGACACCATATTTAGTTCAGTCAAGTGTTTGCATTTTTCCTGTAATATTTTTTTTCTTTCTTTTCTCTTTCTATGATTGTCCCATGAAAAATAAGTATATGTTCTTTCTATAAAATTACGCATATTGTTTCTGCAGAAAATGCTTAAATTCATTTTAATAGAAATCAAATTGTTGCTCATCAATTGAAATTAACATTAATTTTTAGTCATTCACTATTTAATATAATGAATATAGTGAATAAATATGGAATAGTAATCAGTAATTATAATTATTTATAATCAACGAATAATAAAAATAAATATGCAATCTGAAATTTGTATAATATATATTTCAATATATATAAATTGTAATTATGTTAATAAACATTATAAAAAATTATGTGAATGTACTAAAATATAAATGAAATATATAAAATAAAGATCTAACCTTATAACCTATTCTTATAACATAGTTACAATACATAGTTACAAAACTTTTGTATATTTATTTTACTATTAATATACATTTCCAAAACACGTAACAAAGGAATATTTTAATTTTTCTAATAAATTTCTTCTTTTATTTTTGATTTCATTATTATGACATGCATTAAGCATCATACAATATAGTCTTATTTTATACGGGAAGTGTAGCCAACCTTTCTTCTTTTCTGCTTTAATTCCGTGATCGCGGGAAACAATTGGGCATTCAGAGAGCAGGAAAAGGTGGAATATACAACTCACGTGTCGAGAGTCTATTTGTTTTATCAAGCCTGCAGCGGCAACCTGCTCCCGCATTATTTTGACAATAACGTCGAGTAACCACGCGAACCAGACACAACTATATAGATAATTTATGCAAAATGCAAGCCGCGCATTCGCCTATCGAACTCCGTGAGCAGTGCTCATTACATTATAACAAAATATTTAATGATTATAATTGAATGTAACTATGGCTTAAATTCGATAAAAAAAAAATTAAATTATGGAATTTATCGATTTGTATTATGCTTCTTATCTCATATTTAATTGTTACATTGTACGTATTTGATAAAAAAAATAATTCGTGAAAATTTATCATGTCCATAGGAAAATTAAATTTTTTTTGGTTGGTATGTTACTAGTTCGGCGACATATTTGGTCGACAATTATCATTTCCCGCGTTTTTTGCGATTCACGTGACATACCGATCGAGAAATTCAATTTCCATGATGCGCATGGAAACTGCGCGCAGTACAAATCCGTTACTGGATGGATTCACTGTCAGTTTCGATTCGCTAACAATCAAACGTGTTAATTTCGCATGGTCGAGTGCCGTTTATAATCCCGCTTCTGTATCGAAAGTCTGTGTACGCTTTTCACTTTCCAACTACGAGAACCTGGTTTTCAATTTTACGACAGTATATAGCCACACGTTTTATCTCTGGACATTGAACCTTCGCTATTCTAGAAAGCACAAAACATCTATTCGAAAGTATTCTCTTTTCTCTTTTTTTTATGTGGTGATACATAATGGCTGACTGAATACGAAATATTTTCACGTCTACGCATTTACACTCCTCAAGATCGCAAGTATCGTCTAACCTCAGTAAGTTAAAATTTTTCATTTTTTCTTTTGGAATGAATTTTTTAATGTTATTCCTTTCAAATAGGAAATATAAAATTATATATAATAAATTTTCATTGCTTTTATTATATGATGTTAGATTATCTGATTTTATTATAAATTCTTATTATAAAGTTATCGATAAATCAAAATTATTCAAAAAAAATGTTATTCTTTTTACGTAGTGTATATCTTGTTACGGAAATTCAGCTATTGTTACCGAACAATGGAATATTTCAACGCATACGAAAAAGCAGCCATGTTCGTTATGTCGAATGTAGAATAGTCGAATGGTGGAATCGCGGTTCGGAAACTCGACCAGCCATGGTACGTGACAGATATCTTGAGAGACGTGTTCAAATACCATTGAATGATTCACGATACCATGTTAGGTTAAGATTTTTGTCTGAAGATTTGGTTAGCTTAAATTGGTTGAAATTTGATTTTATTTCTTTGAAAAGAAATTTTTGGTGAAAGCGTTGCGATCGAGATTATCGAGAATGTAACGATCTTTTATGAATCATTAAATGATTCATGATATTAAAATTTTTATTTGAACATTTGATTTAAACTGATTGAAATTTGATTTTATTCTACGAAAAGAAATTTTTGATGAAACTCTAAGATCTTGAAATTCAATATCACTACTCTCGTTTTTCAACTAATCCTCGGAAGAAAATGTTATTGTATATTGTTCATTGTCGTTTAATCGACTTACGTAGTTTAATGGTTTCGAGTGATTACCGTGCTTCTTGACCCGCACCGGAAATAGTCGAGCACCTTCTTAACGATTATTAATGTCCCTTAATGACGCTTAGTCGACTCAGTAGCCAGATCATGCCTATTAACTCTGATAATTCTCTTTATCGTTTAACTTAACTCGGTTTCCTGAATTTTTATGTAGCTCGAATTATAACTTCGGATAGATGAAATACCTTCGCTCGAGAATACCGATTCCTTTTTATTTTCGTTAAGTACTGTTTCCTCACATAATATCGTTAATGGTAGAATTTACGAGCTGTTATTTGGCATTCCATCTCAGCAATATAGTTCGGAAGTAAACATGTATTCTTATGATTCATACGTATAATGCGTGCCAAGGACAGCTTGGAGTCGCAGTACGTCCTTGCCAATTTTGGAATATCCCGATAAGCAAGTCTGTCGCCAGTAACAAATCATTCTAACGAACGAGACAGTTTAGAGATATCGATGACGTGTTTCTCAGTCTCGTCATTGCCGATCTGGCCCCCGTCCATTTGGAAAATGGCACGTACCGTCAAAGAACCAACACTCTCCCTCCCTTCTCTTGCAAATTTAACCTCATAACACGAAAACAGATACTTTCGAACTTTATCCAGTTTACCCCTTCCTTCTTACATTCATTCACTGTTATGTAGGTTAACATTTATTTCAATTCTTTCGTTTTGATTTATATATTTTTTATTTATTAAATTTATATCTCAATTCGTTTATCAATTTGTTTGTTCGTTATCATTTACAGTAAC
>NW_006263651.1:135106-141380 GCF_000469605.1 Apis dorsata | reverse complement strand
TTTTTTTTTTTTTTTTTTTTTTTTTATCCGTTCTCTCCTTACTTGTCATATTTTTATACATAATTTCTCGAGACAATTTCTTTTCTTCGCTGCTCGTAAAATCTATTTTGCTTTCCAAGACGAAAAAATGGACGATTTTCTCGATCGACGTGTCCGACTCTATATCGGTCCGATTATTAGAAAATTCGGTGAGTCGTAGCGAGTCTCATGAAACATCGGGTCAATTCGACGATCCATGGCCATAAAATTGTACGAGGACTGTGGCGTGCTCGCAATCTGGCAAACATTCGCCGCTCGTATTCAAAACCATCCGAAAGTTGGGGTCTCTCTCGTATTGCTCGAGACGCGAGAAAGGGTCGCGAAAGTTTCACCAAGTTTCCCCGTCTCTACAGGGAATTTCAACTGTACCATATGCAATGATATCCCGTGAAATATATATATATATATAATATTCGTTTACCGACGGGAACTCGTGAGCGTGGAGGATTAACTTTTACCCACGTGCAATCTAGTTTGCCGCAAAATATCATCGATTCAAACAATGAGAAATCCGTCTCGATGTGAATTCTCATTCCTTCTTTTTACATACGTACGCTTTCACAAGTATTTATTACCGAACCAATTTGATCCATCGAGCGGTCCGTAAATTCTCTCCCATTGTCCTTCGCGGACTGTTCCTTGACCAAATGGGGAACTCGTAATTGCTTTGCCGGATCGGAAAGGGTTCGCCGTGTTTTTCGGTCCGCGACTTTCGGCGCGGATATTTCCCCGTAGCGTTCTCCGAAGGCAGGGGCCCTCGGTGCACGGCCTTTCTACCCGCAATTAGCATCGGTGATGTATTCGCGTCACGTATCCGCGGGATAGTTTCTTCGCACGCGACTCCACGCGAGACGTCCTTTATTTCGCTGCGTGTACGCGAACGGTCGCCTCTAAAATTGCACGGGAAGCAACACGACGAGCGGATAGAATGAGAAATAGAAACATCTTCGCCACTCTTCTTGCTCGTCCGCTTGATCTTGAAAATTCGTCCCTTTGCGTTCCACTGCAGCCTACTCATTAGATCGTTACGTATCTACTCGGTGTTTCGACACGATTCTTCTTCGAATCGCTCGAGGGAAAATCTTGGTATTTAATAGGCGTAGTCGTTAAAGATGGAGGACTCGCTCACGGGTAATTGGAGAATTACGATTCAGCCGGCGTTTCGCCGCGCATCGGTTCGAACGAAATTCCGAAAGGAATTCGAAATCGGTGTTCGTCGCGCCGCAACTCGGTTGAATTCTCGCGCGACTCGGCCAACGAATAAAATCTGGAAAGAAGATTTATCGAGAAAGGAGGGGAGGGGCGCATCGGTGTCACGTAATCGAAGAAGTTGTTTCGAGAGGAGAGCGGGCTAGAGATCGTGGCTGGCTGGCTGGCTCCGTTTCTCGCGGAATTTGAACAAGCTATCGGTGCCGAGTTTGCATACAGGGTGTCGAATAAATTACCTCGAGACGAGCTTGCTGTCCGCTCGCGTCTGAAGAAAGAATCGGTTTCGTTCTGCGGGGATCTGTCGAGATCCATAAATAATACATAACCAGGATACAGGCTGGCTCGAGGAAAAAAAGGGGGAGAAACATCGGAGGAAACGGAGCGACGCGAAGCAGAAGAGACGGGAGCCTTATCGATGCGTGTACAGTCCGAAGTGGAAGCCGCGTTGAGAATTCTCTCAAACGAATCCCTCCTCTCGAGAAAATATCTAAAAAGATCAATTTTTCCACGCGTTTCGTTCATTAGATACGAAAAGATGATTGTTAAGATGAAGTATATACGTGTATTTCTTATATATATGAGTTAGAATAGAAATTATTAGGATTAAAGTAGAAACGAATGAACGTGGCTTTCTTTCAAGAAAGAACGAGCGTTCGACGTTTCCCTCGAATCGATGTGTGGCCTCCTTGTGCCGCTCCTTTTTCCAGAAGAANNNTCTCTCTCTCTCTTCTCTCTCTCTCTCTCTCTCTCTCTCTCTCTTTCTCTCTCTCCGTTTCTCCGTAACGTCGATACACGTAATTGCGCGTGTAAGCGCGCGGACCCCTCGCGAGCGGCATTACACTTTGTTGCGACCGATGGAACTGCGTGGAAACGAAGAACACCGCGCGCCGTTTCTCCACGCCACGGACCGATAACATCTTGTTTTCCAGATCCCTAGAGGGGAAATGGTTCGGTCGGTTTGGAATGGAGCGAGAGCGGTCCACGACGGTTCGATAATCGGGGGCCGGACCGAGCCTCTCTCGGTTCGATTCAGCGGCTCTCCTTTAACGCGGGAGAAGAATCGGGAATGGTTGGAGAAGGGGGGCACTTGTTAAACGTGGATCGGGGTTTGAATACCCGTGATTTATGACGGCATAGTAGGAAGAATGGGAAGTTAATTTGGAACCCTCGGTTATATCGATGATTGCTCATTTCTGAATTGGCTTCGATTAATTCGTGGACGGTTCATTAATTCATTACGCGTATTAGCAGTAGGAATTTTACATTTTTAGCTCGCGATTATTTTTTTTTTTTATCCCGAACGAGGGACGAGCATTTCTCGTGGACGTTTTATATATATATATATATATATATACGAGGAATAACGCGGAATTTCTATTTTTAAGATCGAATTTCAGGAAAAAAAAAGAATAAAACTTTAAACATTATTAAATATTATTCTTTCCCGTCGTATTCTTGTATTTTAATATAATAAGAATAACAATAGTAGAATTTACGAATTTATGCTTCCACGTGGTCGACACGATTCGTTAATTTTCCAAATTACGAATAACGACATTCCCAATTGTATTAATCCTTGCAAACCGGTTAGTTATAAATCTCAATTTAGATCCATCGATCTCTACATATCGGATTAAAATTAATTTTGCTTCTTGATAAACATTTACATCTTGCACACATCTGTAACGTACCTCTATTGAAGCGAGATTCCTCGTGCTCGCGATTAGGATGCAGCCATGCGGTAATTAGTTACAATTTTGTTACATATTATATTTGACAGGTGTCGCGATCAGTAACTAGTTATTTCTATACAGGATACGGAACGATCGCCATTGTCCTCTCGATGAAATATATAGAAAAAAAAAAAAAAATAAAACGATAGAAATTCCGATGAAATTCGAATCAAGAAAATTTGCTCGGCTCGAGGGAAGGGAAGATCGTTTCTTTGTCGGGTTGCCACACAGTGGCCCTTTGTGTGTGCGAAGGAAAGGCACACGGGAGTGAGCCATCGGTATTACAACGACTGCCTCCAAGGAGGCGGCCAGATTGAAGAGGGCTTCCGTCGCGCCTCGTATAACGCGAAAACCGTTCGGAAGTTAATTCGAAATTTATTCATGGACTCCGCGGGACCACTAGCTTCCTCTATATACGTCGAGGTATTACGTGGATACATGTGGTTGGGACGCTTGTGGTGTTCCTCTTCGTAGGCCTACGAAGCCAGGGAACGAGGGGGTGAAGTAAAGAGAGAGGTAAAAGAGAACAAACCGACCTCCCATGAATACGTAATTTTATTACGATTAAGAATTAAGTCTTCTCATCGAACGATCGACCCCCTCTTCCCCTCACTGATACCATTTCGATCTTTTCTCTCTCTCTCTCTCTCCTTCGAAATTCCAAGAAAGAAAAAGAAAAAAAAGAAGTCGTTCTAAATCGACGACTGGGGAAAGATTCTCGATCGAGGCGGTCGAAGAAAGTTAGGTAACGCGTCGTTCACCGCTCGAAATTCGACAAGTTTGCGGTAGCCCCGAAAGTAAATGGAAGGCGCGAAACAAGAAGGCTCGGATTTTATCGGTAAGACTTAGATATTTCGAGTAGGCATTCGGATTTATACGCGGAACTGGGCGTTATTGCCGGCCGTATATCTCGCGCGTATCCAAAAAAGGGTGACGGCGCACGGTCGAGGAGTCGTTTTCCTTCATGAAAACGACAATCCCAAAAGTACACCGTATCGCGTGGAAAAAGATATCGGTTGCTCGTAAAACCGACGATATTACGCGATGGAGAGAGTCGGGATGGAATCGATGGAAGAGACACGTATATATATGCGCTTTACGAAAAATCCAGAAAGGGGGAGGAGAAGAAGGAGGAGGGGGGGCGCGTAAAATCAAGGTATGCCAATACGCAACGACCGATAGATTTACAGGGTAGTAATAATAAAGCGCGAGGGATTGCGAGCGTTGCACGGGGTCTTTATTAAAACGTCGCGGTTTATGGAAGCTCGAGCATGAGGGGGGGGAGGAGGGGATCGATACTCTCGCGCGCCACTCGCGCGGACGAACGCGTTTCTTCGTTTTCGTCGTCGGGTGTCGGGTTTTGGCTCGAAGGAATGGACGGGTGATCGATTTGCTTCTCTTTAGAGTCTCGATGGATCAGTCACGGTGGATAAAAATACGCGTCACGTCGGTCACGTAACTACGTAACGCGAGTTCCCGAGTGTCTGGAATCGAGAGGATCGTTGTCGATTACGAGCGCGATTGCGCAACGCCCGTTCGTAACTCGAAGGATGCTGCGTAGACGGCTGAACTTACTCTCGAATTTCATTTCATCCGCTTCGCAATGTAACCTTATATACGCTAACTTTCCGCCTTCCTTTTCCAACTAATTAAATTTCATCGAGATTCGACGATATCTCTTTCGCTCGCAAAATTCGTGGTCGCGTGGCCTCTGATCGATATTTCGCTCGATTCCCGTTATTCGTGAGGAGGAGGAACGCCACAGGTAGTTCGAGCTTCACGCTGATCGAGTGCCGATAAAGACGAACAACAACGTCGAAGGGAAAAGAAGGAAAGTGAAAAGCAAACGCGAGAGACGAGGAGAGGAGGCGTAAAGTGGCCGCGATTCCGGCGAAACGAATCACCCCTTCTATTTCTAGACGAAGATTCGGTTTCCGGCCGCGTCGTCAATTTGTATAATTACTGTTTTCTCTGAAAGCAAACTCTCCGCTCCTTCAATGTCCAGAAAAAACCTTCCGTCCCTTTCCCCTCCGAAAACTCCAAAAGAAAACGTTTCTTTGATCCTCGATGTCCCGTTACTTCGCGCCGCTCTTCTTCATCTTCGTTCCGCGATTTCTCGTCGGGTTTCCATTATCATAATTGGTCGAAAAATCGATGGAAAAACGACAGAGAGTGTTCGACGAGAATCTCGCGCTCGAGAAAGGGAGAAGGGTGGAGAAAGTTGGGTGTCTCGCGAGGAATCGGGTTAAGCTTTGCGAGAACGCGTCGACTTAATTCCGAAGTATTCATGGCCGTGCACGAAACCCGCTTACGTATGTTCATTACGTGGCTGCGCGATATCGGGTTCGTGAATCGACTTGCCGTCTAAGTGAATAGATGTTGATTAGGATTTCTCACGCATCCCCGAAAGGAGAGGGGAGGGAGGAAGGTCTCTCGTTATTTCACTCCGCGATCCTATCGGTCTCGAATGCCGTCTGCATGGTTACGTTGTTCGCCATCGATATTTGATTCGATATACCCAGTCCGAGTCAACGATTTTCTTTTCGGTTATTTCTATCAATTTATCGACTCGAGTGGCAACCTTGACTCGCGCTCACGCGCGAGCTTCGATACTTGGACTCGATTTCTGCGCTCTCCATATCGCAGAAACGATATTATTTCTCGCGTTTGTTCTTCCTTGTTCGTTCTTTTTTGCAAAAGAGAGGAGAAACAGCGCCGCAAACGTTTCGCTCGCGGTAATTGCAGAACGGAACGTTACACGGCCCACCCCTCCATCCGGTTTTTCATTTGCTCCCTTTTAGCGTCGACCTTAAAATAAACTTTGTAGCCCTACGTCGTCGTCGTCGTAGTCGTCGTCGTCGTGGTCGTTGTCGTCGTCTCTTCCTCTCTCCACTCCCTCCGTGGGTAGTTTCTCGTTCTCCTTCGCGAGTCCTCCCTTCCCTCAGTTCTGTGTGCGCGTCTCGTCACGCCAAGTCGGGCGAAGAAGCGCGGCCGAAGGAAATGAAAGAGGGAGGGACACGAGCGAGGAAGAGAAGAGCGGAGCGGTTCGAGAGACACCCCAAAGAGTTACAGCTTTCAATTTAGTACTGCAAACATTCGCCGCGAGTTAATATCTGTCTTCCATTTCCTGGTCTAACCTCGTCAGGCCTGGGCCGCGAGAACGAGTTCGTGAAACTTGTAACCCGGTTGTTCGGAGAGGGAACGGGAGTCGAGGATACGCGGACGATGACACGTCCCGTTCTCCGTGCCTCTCGATTAAATCGTTAGAGCTTGAACTTGAAAGGACGATTGCG
>NW_006263651.1:127615-135065 GCF_000469605.1 Apis dorsata | reverse complement strand
CCGCGACAGCCACGTCGCGCTATCCTCCTCCCGATTACCAAACTGCTAACTTGGATTTCGACGTTACGATTTCCGCTTTCTAACCGGAAATTTAACGACTCGCGGTGAAATCGGAAAGGAAAGGGTTAAGGTACGCGCGCTAGAGGGGCGAAGAGGATACGACAGCGGTAGCATATGGATNCTCGAACTGCACAGAAGTAGAAGCCAGGCGACCAGGGTGCGAGATATGCTTCGCGAGAAGGTGAGTCCGTTTATTTCGCTCTCCTTTCCCTTTTCTCTTCCGTCTTTCGTTTCTTCCAACTCGTTCAAGAAACTTTATCCAGATACCGCGGTCCGAGCACCGAATTCAGCGTCCTCCGCGTTGCTTTACGGTTTAATTTAACGGTGGAGGGAAAAGGAGGGAGAAAGATTCGTCTCAGAGCATCTCGACCCATATTTTCCGGCGTGTCCGGGGGGACCAATCGCGACGAACGGTCCGTGACTAAACCAATAAGCGATCCCGTTCCGTGCCGGCGGCGTAACGGCCGCTGCCCGACAACATTTTCCGCGTTTCCCTTATCCGTATCGCATCGCCCGTCGATCGCCCATCCACCGGTTCGCATTCCCGCGAAACGATCAAATTACTACGTACCTGTGCGTGTAAACGGTGTGTACGAAACTGTATATTGGAAATTATCGTCGAGTCGACGAGGAGGAGAAACGTCTTTCGCCTTATCGAATTCCTATCGAATACTTTGGAAACGATGTGGGTGAAGTTAAAGACGAGCGTATCGGGCTTTTCACGTACGTACGAGCTAGATTCGAATCGGGAACGAACCGAATCCTCGTTACCATTCTGGAACAATTTATATCGTTCACGGACAGTTTTATCCGACGCTCGACATACGTCAAATGAATGGAAGGGGAGGGTGAAACGGGAGAGGGGAGAACGCCGCTTAAAGATACATACGTCTTTAATATGCACGGTCACGCGTCACGATTTAACGCGGCCACCCTAGATAAGGCACATAGCCGCCACTATGGAGAGGCAGGGAAATGGTCTCTTTGCTCCTTCAAAACCCCTCGTGCCTCTTAAACGGAATTGAATCACTTACCGGATGAGGAGACTCCGCAACCGACTGGTTAAATCGTTGTTTCCCATCCCATCTCGTCGAAAAATCACGTCAGGTTTAAACTGGAAATATTGGACAACCGGTATTTCTTCATCCTTTCCATCTTTCACTTTGAAAAAAAAAAAAAAAAAAAAGAGAAAATTTTCTATCGTCGATTTAAAAAAAAAAAACTCTTCGTTCTATCAACGAGAATATCCTTCGTAACGCTTCGTAAAATATTTTCCTTTTAGATCGAGCGTGTATCAAACGTAGCGACGATAAAGACGATGCCGCGTGTTTTGCATACACCGCATATACTCTATTGATTTATCGCGTTCGCAGACAGATCCATCAACCTCGAATCGCACTCGCGATTTCAATATTCCACCATCTCCTCCACCGTGCATTTTCACCGCCAAATATTTCGACGGGAAGGATCCACGTACGTTTTTCACGAATAAGTTTTAAATCGTCGAAACCGTTTCAAAACTGTGTGTCGGATGGAGCTCAATCGCAATCCTCGTAAAATCAGCTGACGAGAGAGCCCACGGCCGTAGTTCCCCTTATCGCATTCGTATCGCGTCGAAGCCCGTTACGCGTTGCTTGCATCACCGCCGGATCGTTGTCCTGATTGACGTAACGTTTGTTTACAGCGCGCTAAGATTCGAGATTACGCCCGCGCCACCATTCCGTCCCACTCTTAACCCCCCTTCCTTCCCCTCGACGTTTCAACGTTCCGGTTATAAACCGATTATTAGAAACCTGTAATCAAAAGATCAAAAACAAAAGAATTTCCCAATTCTTCGTATCTTGCGCGATTTCTTTCACGATATAATTTATAATATTTTTAACGTCTCTTTGGTCCAAATATCCGTACGATTCAGACGCCAGACGAATAATCCCCTCCGATCGATAAATAGCCCTCCTTAATTGGAGGTGGTTCTAACGAGCACAAGTTACGAGGAAATCGCGTAATCCTCGGAGAGCCTGCTCTCCTCGGTTGCGCGAATCGATGGTCCCGCGAATTTCGGATCGATGGGGGGAGGGGGGCACGCAGTAGAGCTGCTTTCCTGGAAATCGTTCACGTGTTTCGAGTTGACCTTTGATCGCGTGACGAGCTCCTTCATTCCTCGCCCGTTCACGGTCGCGCCACGGAAATAGTCCCTCCACCGATACGACAGAGAAGGAGGGACGAAGACTCTCGACTCTCTTTAAAGCCTCTTCGAGGGGCAGCGACGAGTAACGACCTCGTAAAAAAATTAACAGCGCCGCGATACGATTTCCCTGCCGGTCGAAAGTCTCCTCTTCGCCCTCCTCGCGGTTGGGGACAGTCGTGCCGTCCATAAAAACCAAGAGGGGGAGGAAATACACGCGTCGAAAATTCGCGCGCGACACCCCCGTCCGCGGAGTGGAATTTCCCTCGGCTTTTCCGCTTCTTTTCCGTTCCCCGACGGCGTCGAACGGTCGCGTGGCTGAGCGTTAATGCAGACAAACTGCGGTCGAGAAAGGGTGAGAAACGGGTGTACGGAGCGTGTGTGTACAGAGGGGGGTGAAACATTGACGAGAACATTCGGCGAGCCGCGCTCGGTCGGAAATTATACGGCCGCCTCCGCGGACCCGCCATATTTCGACCGTTCTTCCTGTCCAACCTGTCCCTCGGCTTTTTCATCCATGCTTTCATTCCTCCCCATCCCCCAAAACATCCAGTTAAACGGGGAATCGATAAATATCGAATCGAGGTGGATCGGTGGATGAGTTTCGACGAACGGGGGCTTTCGCCGCCTCTTTTCAACCCTCCTTTTATTTTTCCTTTCTTTCCTTCTTTGTTTCCTCGTTTTGATTCGTAGCGAGAGGGGTGGAAAACGTCGCTAATAAATATCGAAAAAATCCCGCATCGACGAGCGTTTACGCAAGGCATCAAGTTTATCAAAAATCATCGGCGTAAGAAAGAAAGAAAGAAAGAAACGACGAATTATTTATATTATTTGACCACGATGACTCTAGAATCCAAATAGTCGCGAAGCTGTGGGGTATTATGCTATAAAAAATACGGTTCCAGGTGAGATGGCCGTTGCTTTTTATCCCTCGCTTCCTTTGAACCTTACTTACTGTTCCGCGCTTCGCCGCGAGCTCGAGCGAAACCTTCTCTCCCTAATCTTCGTTAGAATTTCTAATTTATCCACCGTCAGTCGAGCGATGTTTCGCTATGTTTCGTCTCGTGGCCCCCGGGCCACCTCTTATTTCTCTCCGTCCCCCTTTTTTCTTTTTTTTGCCCTCGATCCCTTTGTCTCCACCGGTCCTGCGTTTCTCGCTGTTATCTCTCGTCCCACATCGCGACACCCCCGACCTCCCGCTTTTGTCTTTTTCCTTTTTTTTTTTTTTAACTGCTCCCATTTCCGCGGTGTCGGTCGAATAACCGCTTCTAACGTAGGAGTTTCGGAATTGTGTCACGTCTCTGGTTGTATGCGCGTTCCATCGGGTATCCTCGGGGTAATAATTCCAGGCCAGGTTGTTCGTATCGATTCAATTAATCTTGACCGACGCAACTATCGGGGTTTAGTCAGTTGCATCGCGCGTCAAACATCTATCACGGGCGCAAATACAGGGGAGGAATGAATTCCGTTTGCCCGTTTCGCGCGGGGGAAAATCTTTTTCTTCTTCTTTTCTCTTATTCCTTCGCGATTCGTCCTCCTCCGCCTCGCGTCGCTAAAAGGGTTAATTTGCGCGAAGACACGGAGACGGTAACTGGTCTCCCGTCCAACTCCGTTGACAGCTCGTTATCCCCGTCCGTGACGATGACAGGCCCGGAACCCCGCCTAAGCAAATATCGTCGCGTTATTGCACGCGTGTGGAGCACAGGTAGGCCGTGAATGTATTGTTCAACCGTGCTATTAATATTACATTCCATCGGCACGACGTGCGCAGCGGCCGCGTCTCCCACATACACATACACACACACATATATATGTATATAAAGGTCCGTATCAATATTGATTCGACGGCGACGGCGTGAATGGAAGCTGCCGTGCAAACAGACGAGAGTTCCGCCGCGCGGATTTCAAAAGGCTGTGCATCGTTCTCGATGGATCGAGGCCGGGGTTGAGGAGGGGGAGCCTACCTATCCACCTCCTTTTCCAACGTTTTCAGACCTATTTACGGATGAAACGGATGTTAACTTGCCGCCTCGCTCTCCTCTCTGTCACCGGGAACGGAAAGGATATTGAAGGCTGAGCGACGAAACCCAGCCTTCTTCTGATCGAGCCTCACCTACTCTCGCACGCTTTCCGGGGAATATCGAAAATTGAGCGCTCCTTCGCTCCTTAGGGAGCAAGCATCGTCTTTGTCTCCCCTTTCCTTTCAATCCCAATCGAGGGAAAAATAATACAAGTGTCACGAGTTACGTGGTCGTTGGATTTTATTTTTCGAAAGGGGTTAGGCGTGGAAATCGGAGCCGCGAGGCAAAATGGAGAGTAATGAAATTACTGGACACGCTTGGCCTCTCGCGGTCCGACCAATTCGCGTGCACGTGTTCGCGAAATGAGTTGCGGGATTTTCGGGGTGATTCTTGGCGGACGTAACGAGCCATTTTGTGTGCTCCCCGCCACCTTCGATGTTTGCACTCGCGCGACCCCATTGAATCGACATTCGCGCGATTCGAATAAAATTGGCCCGGGTCCTGAATCAGGATTGGAATCCATCGGTCGAACCACAATTTTTCATTAAAATTGTCGTCGATGCGCTCGCGCGTAAAAACTCGATATTTATTCTCTCTTATTCTCGTCGGATCAAACACTTTTTTCCTCTCTCTCTCTCTCTCTTTCTTTTCCCTCGTGTAACCAATTTTTAACGTAACGAATGGAACGTCACCGGCAAATTATCGGTTGCTCTCGTGACCGGAGCCGTGAAACGAATTTCAATGTCGAAAGTGGAAGACAAACGGAGGGGAATAATTGCATGACTCGCACGAATTCCTCCCAAGATTCGAGAACGACCCGCTTTAATATCGATCACGCCGACCGCGTTTCCTTTCCCGTTTTCCCTTTCTATCGCCCATTCCCCGTTTCCTCTTCCAACTCGCCCTCGAGAACCTTCTCCTCCGTTGAATCTTGGCGTAGATTCCGTTATCTTGTCTCTCGACGTTCTCGCCCGCGTTATGCAACAGGATCGCGAACGAAGAGCGAAGAGGGAGAAACTGGCGGGTCTTTATTGATACGGATGACGGCCCTGTATATATACTGCTGAATGCTCGTGGGACCAATATGACTCGGCCACCCGTTACATTACCGTGAAATATCCCCCATTATCTTGATTTGTATACGTAGTCGAGTGTCCCCACCGCGTGTCCATCAGTTGGTCGACTCGCTCCTCTCCTCATTAATGTTTCATCGGTAATGGATCGGCCGATTATCCAGCGCTCGATCGGTCACCGTCACTCTCAGTTTCGTACGCGCACAGATAACCCCATTTTTGATCATCGACCCTCACGACCCTCGCCAGGAGATACGAAAGATTTTCTCTTACTTTATTATTCGTCGTGGAAAGTTGGATCCATCCAGGGGTCGAAAGTCAGCGTCAAAAATCGGTTTGTCGGTTCCTCCTCCCTCGTTTTCTTCCGGCCCTCTTTGTTTCCTGTTTCGCGTTAAGGCTTAAAGACTCCTCCAGCGTGTCGGGGCAACGCGCCAAAGACGGTTCGACCGAAGGGTATCTCTAATTGGCCCCATCCGAGAGGCCATCTCAAAGAGAGAGGCGCGTACACACGCGTGGCACACGGATGGCGGAGTAGAAAACGAGACGAAGAGGAGAGACGCACAGGTAGGAGACGATAGCCTGGGCTCGAGACGAGGCGTGTATCTGGCTCGTTTTCAAAACCTCGACGTCCTTTATCCCGTTCCGTTTCATTTCCGGCGGCGCGCTGCGACCAAGCGATATTTATCTGAGCGCAACTTTTCCAAATTAATATCGGCGACAGCCCGTTTTCTCTAGATCCCGCCTCTATTCTCGGCGACCATCGTGATCCCCGTTTGTTTTCCAGCGAACCGTCTCTCGAACGGAGGGAGGGGTGTTTCCGATTCGATTCTCTCGCTTTGAGGACGGCCGACGTCCGTCCACTTTGAACCCAGACGGGAAGACGTAGCGCGCGATCCGGATATTAGCCGAAATCTCGCTCGAATTAAATTCACCTCGCACGGGAATTAGATTTCGCGCACGATTCGATTTTCACGCTTTTAAACGCGAGCAACCGAGGTGCTCTCGTGTACATATCTCTGTGTGTCTCGCCATCCATGACCAACGAAAATCGCTCGAAACGAATTCGCACTCGGGCTCGCTGAGAGAAAACGAGAGAGAAGAAACTGCACGCAGTGACTAGGTCGGTAATTTTCTCCGTGCTGCGCGAGACGTGAGTCGAGTCTCGGTCATCGTATACGTACGCCATATATATATATACATATATACGCGTGCATATTTTTCCAAGTTTCCCTTATACATATATATATGCACGCTGGTCTATGCGTCGAGGGTCTCTCTTTCTGTTCGAGGCAGACAGGAAGAGCGACTCGACGACTCGGTTCCTTTCTCGGTGCCACCGAACCCTCAAAAGTCCCTCTCGTCGCGGCCACTCCGACGACAGAGGGACGAGAGAGGCACGCGTGCACTCGTACATCGTACGTAGGGGTGTCTCCTTTTAATCCACCGTGACGCGCTCTTCTCCGAGGAAAACGGCCTGGAAAATTACTTTCTTGAGCGGTAGTGGTGGAGGCTAGAGGAATTCTTTGAAGAGAGTATTAAAAAAAACGTTCGTTGCTTTGAATCCTTTTTTTAGAATCTCCGTCTTTCCCATCTTTCCTCTCCGTCTCGTCAACTTACGTACGATTTTACTTGGAGGAGAAAGTACGAGCGTGTCATATCGATCGGACGAAAATGTCGGACGTGCCCTCGAATTGTACCCGCGGTATTGGGAAAGGGCGGGGGGAGGAGGGGGAAAATTACAATCTGCGAACTAACCGACGACCACGTCGGATTGCACGGCACCGAGAAACCCGGACATCGTGTCCAATTAGTAGCCAAGGCAGCGGGAAACTTTAACGAAATTCGAGTTTCGGAGAATTCGCGTCTCAATTAAAACTTCGCGTCCCTCGGCGCGGGAGGGATGGTTGGGATCGGGTCCGTGGCCATTTTCGGGGACACCGAGCCTGAACTTCGCTCTCGATTTTTAGATCCGCATCACGCTTCGAGTCATCGCCGCTTTTAGCACGTTTCTCTTGAAATAATCGCCACTGCCCGTGCCAAAATTTCCCCTCTATACGAATTAAGAAATCGCCCCAACTCGTCTCGATTACCCGCAAACAACACAACCCGAG
>NW_006263651.1:124037-127428 GCF_000469605.1 Apis dorsata | reverse complement strand
AGTTTTTCCAACTCCGTTGCTGAGTTTTCTCTATTTTCTTTTTTTTTTTTCTCTCTCTCTCTCTCCCTCTTTTTTTTCTTTCTCTTTTTTGTCTCGCGCAAGTTTGAACAGTGCCAGCAACAGTTCTCGAGTTTCGAATTTGTAATTCCCCTTATTCCTGGAACTTGGTCGCGTTAAATCCCGGGAGAAAGTGTTGGCACGTGACTCGGTGAATATTGCCACGTAACTTATCAATGCAAATGAGCCGTGCCATTAATGCCGGTTACACGAGCGCGGTAAACATTCCCGTTTATCTTTACAAGCCGCTCGATCCGTCCTTTTAAACTCGACCAGAGAGAGAGAGAGAAAGAGAGATACGAGCGTATTATCGTGGAACACCTTGAGAGTGTCGTCGTGATAGTAGTCCACTCGGAATGAGAAACGAGCGTGTGCAACCAGCCAAGCGAGCGTTGCCTCTCCGTCTCGCCGATGACGAGGATGGCTTTTCCCTTCGAGACGTCTCGGAATCGAAGCCGGATCGATAATCCGCTACCCTCGAGTGTCATCCGGAAGAATACGATAAGACGCGCGAATATAAAAATAGCACTCGGGTGTCGCGAGTCCGCGTATATTTTTGCATCGAAATCGGGAATTTGTGCGTTGAAAAACAAGAAGAGGGCCGAGAGCGATAGTCAGATCCATAGTATGCGCGTCCCGTGTTTTTGCGTTTTCTTTTATTCCAAGAAGCTTGAGGGAGGATGGAGAGGGAGAAGGGATTCCGGGACGGAGGTGAATTCTTTGAATAAATAGGATATAAGGAGGAACGGTCAGAACGTTTTCGCAAACCTTTTTCGTCAAAGATTTCTGCTTCATTTTTCCACCGAGTTCCTCAACCATCAACCTCTCTCGTACATTTCTTCTCCAAGCATAGAAGAGGCAAGAGAGTTTGGATTTATTCCCTCCTTTCGCTCGAAAAGGAAAATTTTTCGTCCTCCTCCTCTCTTCTACGTTTCAACGTAACGTATTTTAAAATACTTTTTTCACTCTCTTACTCGCTTTCTCTCGTTTTTCTCCTCTTTTCCGGCGGCGGCTTCTCTCGGCGTAGTCGTGATCGAGAAACACGTCCGGAAGTCCACCGAATTCGATCCTTTATTTGCGGAGCGGAACACGCGAAACGGAGAAGGAAAGGAAGCTGGGACTCGTTCGCGCACCAACACCGACTTCTCTCGATTCTCTCGCGGTGCCCGTGTGTGTGTGCGCCTGTGTGCACGCTTGTGTTGCGGAGACGGCGCCACGACGCCGGGCGTCTTGTCTGCCGGGAAAAGTTCCGCGCCAATAAGCGACCGAATAAATCGAGTCTCGCTCGAACCGGACCACCCTCCGACTTTTCCACGCCGTGCAACGCTGCATCGGCCGCAAAACAACTAACACTCCGTGTTATCCTCTCAAGAATTTTAATTACTTTAATTTTCCCCTCTCCAACATTATTCCATATATTATGGAAATTATGAAGAAGATTCGAAGATCCCGTCCGCCGTGATAAATATGGCCACGAAACGGTTTAAATTCTCCGATACGAGTTCGTAAAGACGAAAGGTTTGCGGTCTCTAGTAAATACGAATTAAGGGGGATAAGGTGGGCTGCGGTTCGGCCAGACTTTGCAAGTCGAAAAACTTCCGATGCGAAATCGTCTTTTACGAGCCTCTACGCTTCTCAGGTGGTAGTCCGTTTTTATTACGACCATCGTTCTCGCGGCCATTTACCGTGGCCGCGTCTTTCGATTATCGCCAAATCTAGATCCAAAGAGGGACGATGCCCCCTTCTTTTTTTTATTTTATTTTAATTTCTCTCGAGAAAGAAGAGCCCATTTCGAGGTATTACGAGGCGAATCTTTTCTGAAAAAAGTTTAAAGCGTTGTAGTTGGTCCAGACATGGTCCGGCTCCAGGAATGATCAAAGCTCCACCACGACTTCCTCCCGACGTTTCTTCCGGGATCCTGTTTGACGAGGGTCCCTTTTGCCCCGGATCACGCACCCGTCTCTATTTCACGTCGCCAAACATCGCGTTACTCCGCGTACTTCGTTCTTCAATTACTCCTACGCTTTCAGCGTCCGCAAACTTGCCTAAATACCGGGGCCAACGGAGCGAGAGGGAGAGGGGCATAATAAAAAGGACGAAAGTTGCCGTCTCTCCCGATTATATTCTTGGCATAATTTTCTTCCAACTTCTTGCTCGCCGGCTCAGATGCGTTCTGCTCGGAACCAAGCCGATCCCCTTCGGGATCGTGATCACGAAACACGAGCGCGAGTAAACTCGAAATCGTATATTTCCATATCACGGGACATACTCACCGGAGAAACACCTCTTTCACAAGTTGGTCGTTCAAAGGGAGGTAATTTCCCGTACAATTTCCAAGCGCTCGTGAATTCCTGCCCGTAAACTGCTCTTTACGCCCGGAACAATTTAAACCGGGGAAGAAAACACGGAACCGGTTGATCAACTGTCCACAGAACCGCAGAACCGTGTACGTGATACGTCGCGAGCAGATTGGATACAATCTCGACACTCGATTGATAAAATCCTAAAATCGATACCCATTTCGATACCCAGTCCCTTCCTCTCCCCTCATTCACCTCGTAGGCGAGCGCCTACGCCTTGTCCCCACGGGCGACGAAAATTTCACGTACGCGGTAGGCGAGTGTAACTACCACGACGAAAATTGGAAAGCCCGTGGTGGCTTTTCGGGGGATTGAGATTCGGACGATGGCGCGACGGTGTCCCGCCTGTGGGAGGATCCCTTTGTGACTAATTTCCCTCGACCCTTCCTTCCTTTGAATCGAATCACCGTGAAAACGCGGCGAATGAAAGGGAAAATGGAAAGGGGCGAGTCTTCTTCTTCGACGCGCCCGCAGCTAAGAGATTATATCTCTTAACCAATTCCGATTCTTGATTCGATTTTCATCCATGGATCATCGTTGTTGTTATTATTATTATTGTTATGATTATTTGGACGGGATTCTCCAAATATTTTTGGCACCCGATCCGTGATTCCACGCGTTGAAAATCCATCCCCGAGCACCCAGCACGGTCTCGACGAGAATTGATTAAGCCCGGTTTAACCCTTGGTTTGAACCCTCCGGTGCCTCGTAATCGTAAATTGGGGTGGCTCCCCGCGCAACGTCAAGCGAGAAGTGTCGCTCTCTACTTCCTCCCCTTCGTTCCTCGAATACACACCTGTACACACTCCTCCGGATGATTTCAGATACGTAGCCTGCCTCCGGGAGAAATTTACAACGAGTTTCTAAGGCGCGATCGTCTAAAGTTCTTCCGTTTTTTCTTCGACCGATCTGAAAGAAGAATCGTCGCGTTTCTTCCCCGCTTGCTCTCCGCGAGCGTAATCGATATTCGTCCG
>NW_006263651.1:123515-123902 GCF_000469605.1 Apis dorsata | reverse complement strand
GTGCAGTCGCGGCGACCTTATGAATTCCATCCCGCGTAAAGCATGTTCTCCCTCCCTCATCGAGAAGGGGGAGAACGACTGTTTCGAGTAATTCTCCTCGTCTGTCCCGCCATTGAACTCTGAACGATTAAGGGTGAATTTGCGAGGCTTTTTCGATCGAGAATGAGATTGGAATTTTTCGGTCGGTCAGGTTGAAAGTAGTGCCAATTCCGCGAAAATTATCTCCAACTTGGAAAATAATAATAATATAAGCGATTATTAATTCGTTGGAAGGAAGAGTGCAAGGGGATGAGTAGTCCTTCCCTTGGAGGGAAGAAACGAACGAAATTCGGCTGAGGCCGGAGTCCTTTTTTTTTCTACGAATAAAACATTTTCTTCCCCCTTGAA
>NW_006263651.1:107200-122845 GCF_000469605.1 Apis dorsata | reverse complement strand
GCCGCTGCAAAGGCGAAGCTTCTATCGTCGCGAATACGATTACGACCGGTTAGCAGAGGGGGGGATGGGCAAATCGAAAGAATTGATATCGGCGATATCGCGCCGATACGTTACGAGGATCGCAACGAGGATGGAATCGTTATTGCGTCTCGATCGTTTTCCATACAATTTTCGATTAATGGACGAATCCCTATTTGACGCGTTTCATCGTTCTTCCTCCTATTGCGCGTCGTTCGACGTAATAAAAAAAGGAAAAAAAGTGGAGAGAGAATTAATTCGATGAGATTAATTTACCCTTGTGGTGGTGGGTATTTTCACGGGATGAAAAATAAAGGAGAAGGAAGAAAGGTCGGAATCAATTTCCATAATAACTTTTATAAACCCGATTGTTACGTTTCCCCGTAAGAAAGTAGTCGGAATCTCTCCTTCCTCTCTCGTTCAAATATAAAGCGTGTCGCGGCCGATCTCCTCGATCGACTTTCCGGAATCGGTTTTTTTTCAGAATTGTCCGCGATCCAATTTCGCGATTAATAATCTCGGCGAGGGAAAGGAAGGGGGGAATACGTGAAAGCAGAAACTTTTACCCTCGATCGCGGGTAATCCCCGTTTCCCAAATAACGTCACGCTCGATTCTTTCGTGCTCGATTTTCCACGGTTTCCAGTGGAACGGTTTCAACAGTGCGGCGCAACGTGGAACAGGTTTCACGAACGAGGCTGCGGACCCGTGCCATTGTCTCGCTCCGTTCCCGTCTCGCTTCGTGATCGATCGCGGTCGTTCCACTTTTCTCGAAACTCGCTCTTTGTTTCGCCTCTCCTCTGCGCGGAGGGAGCGAGGGAGGGGGGCCGAAATGGATCTTGATGTACTCTCGCGTCCACACCTGTGCACGTGTACGCGTCCATGTGTTTCAATAGACCGAGGAGGGAAGGGGGTACTTGTTGAATTGTTAGACGCGGCGAGCCCTCTCGTAATTGAAGCGATTACCACTCGTAGGAACAAGTGGCCTTGCTCGCGAGGCCCTATTCCTCACGCTCCGCCACCTGTGCAAACAGCACCCTTAATTAAAAAACCTCGAATCGAAAAATTCGAATACTACCAGCTACCTCCTCCTGGAAGTGAGATTTCGAGGAGGAGAAACGGACAGTCTGTCGAAAAAGTAATTGAAAAAGTATATCCGTTAATTCGATAAACGGATGTTGGAGCAAAGGGTGGTGGTTTTCTTGGAGATAGAGGGGTAACAGGTGATTTTTCATTAGATTCGGTGTTCTTGGCCGGGGAGTGTAATGGAAAAAATACCGAGGGTAAATAAACCCCGTGAAACTTTTGGTCGAGGAAGGGGTAGAAATGTGGAAATAAAAAGATCGAGGCCGTGATTAAAAGCCCTCGGGCAACAATTGATTTTTCCCCTGTGTCCATTACACGCACAGCCACCACAGCGGCCAGACACGGGTGCGTATATCGGGTAGTAGACGCGTAGTAGACGCATGGTTGAGTTTGTCCTGCGGGCCCGGCTACGAATATCGACTGTGGAAAAGAGAAGAGAGAGAGAGAAAGAGAGAACGGAATTTGTCGAACGGCGTCACCGATTCACCGTGGAGAATGTCGCCGATCCACGTCCGCGAATTTAAACGATTTTACTCGATACCGTTGCCAGCCCGAACGAAGACGTGCGCTGAATAAACCCGGCAATTTTTCCACGCTCGCTCTCCGCCCCTCGACTTTCCTCCAAAAACGAGACTGACGAGGCGGTACGAATTTGTTTCGATCATTTTCCACGTTTCTCGGGAAATTTGCGTGTCTGGCCTCGCCGTGTATTCCTCTTAAGCGAAGAATATCCGGCGATTCATTCGACTATCCATCCGTGTTTACGAGTCCGACCGCGTGCTAAATTTCGTATCGCTAAAATTTTCCAAGCTCTCAGATACTTCTACAACTCTCGTCCAACTCTCGACCGTTCCATGGACTTTTCATGCACAAATTCGTACCAAGCTTTCTTTCATTCTCGACGATTTGATCGTTTGAAGAGCTTCACCGAATTCGAAATATTTCGCGTTGTTTCGAGGAAGAGGCGGTTTTCTGGCGACACGCTGTTTCACCCCTTCGAGTTAGAGGGTGGGAAGGCATTACGTGGCGATTGTTCGTCACACGGAAACTGGGTTACCATTAGACGGGAAGAATGGCCTTTTTGCGCACCGGTTTCCACACCAGGATGGGACAGTTGGATGCACGTGTCGCTAACTCGTTACAAGACACTCGTTCCCCAGCTGCGCAACCGGGGACGCAACTTCATTGGACGTAGCCGGCCGTTTTTGACGCGTGCGGTGTCGCGCGATTGGCAGCTCTCTCTCTCTTTCTCTCTCCGGCGCGGACCAAAAGCCCACGGCCTAAAGCTCACGTCCGCCCGATCCATTTATCCCCGGGAGGGAAAAAAAGGGGGCCAAGGAAAAAACCCGCTTTTATTGGACGTCCGCTCTCCTCCACCGACAGTTACATATTGCACCGTCTATAAAGCTTTCCCTTCTGGCGAGCGTAACTCGCGCCTTTTTTTTTCTTTCTTTCTTTTCCTCTTTTTTCGCCATAGACGCGATTATTCGCCGGCGCTGTTGTACAAACTAGAATCGCGATGGGGTTACAAGATCCTTTCGATCCTTTCGATTTTTTTTTTTTTTTTTTGAACGAAGATTCGAAAGTTGGAGGATTTGGAAGGAAACCAAAGACTTCTTCTCGATCTTAACCGTGATGTGGCAAATCCGCTCGTCTCGCGTAAAATTTCGGCCAACCATCTTCCTCTTCTCCCTTTTCTCCGTTTATTCCAGAGATAGTCGGTCGTCTCATTCCGGAATCGTCGATGATCGATGGACGCGAGATCCCTCCGTCAATCTACGATCCCTTATACTCCTCTTTGCTTTCGTTCGGGGGGAAGAAACGAAGGAGGAGAGGAAAAAGAGAGGGAAATTTCGCTCGGGTTGTTCGATGTCGGCGAAACGCCGCTCGCGGACACGTGGAACGAAGGAAAGATATCGGTGGTGCGATGCAAAGCGCGTTGATACACCACCCCGCCATAAGGCTTTTCCCCGGCATAAGCTGCGGGGCAACTTTTGTTTCGGCAAAAGTATCCCTCTCCGCCGAGGGAAAATCTGTCGTCCGGCCGGCTCTCTCGGGTTTCAAAGCGAGACGTTTAAGCCACGGTTGTGAAACCACGAAAATAGAATTGGCCGGGACACGCGGCTGCTGTTTTTCCAACAAGGAAAAATTCGGCTCAAAGCGTGCTTTATTATCGCGCGCCCCTTTCTCGCGCCAAAACATCTCCAACCAGCATGCTCGTTATCTTTCCTCTTATTTTCCACTTCGTTTAAACGATTCCTCCTCTCTCATATCAATCGATTCACGTTTTACCGATTCACACGATTTACAATCCGTTCTCCAAATTTATATCGAATTCGCTTGGATAAATCTTCGAGTCCGACAAAATGATGAGGAGAAGAAGAGAGCATGGTCGAGAGGGAGGGAAGTAGCCATTAAACAAAAGGAAGTCTCGAAAACGAAAACGCGTCTCCCGAGACGAAATCACCGCGGGACTTTAACTAACCCTGAAATTAGAGATGCTCGCTCGAGGGGTCGGGCACGTGTTTTGGGACAAAGAGAGTGGATGGAAACGCGAGAGAAGACGGGAGGAGAAAAGCGGTTTGGGGGCACAAGAGGGAGAGATGGAGAACGTCGAATGGCGCAACAAAACTAATTTTACAAAACGCCGCGTTTCGCTCAGGTAAATTATTAAGGTCGACGTCGTGGCGTGTTCATCCCTGTTGCAGAGGTCGGGCAGGGGTCAATAGATTCGCGGCCGTCCCTCGTCGAGCACCGTTTGGAACGCGGCGGGGTTTCCGCGAAAGTTTCGCCCTCGTCGCTTCGGGGGTTGAGGCGGTAAGATATTGCACGGGGGGAGGGTCCAGCTTTTTCTCCCCCTCCCCGATTCGTGAAAAGGCCGCGCAATAAAGTGGTGGACCGACATTATTTATTAATTTCGCGCGTGCCTAACGCGCGCCCTCGACGACCGCTCGTTAAGCGAGGAACGCGGCAGGGAGGTTAAAGGGGTTCCGTGGACTTTCATCCTGAGAGTTGTCGTAGTACGAAAGAATTTTTTTCGAAATTATTCGAAGGATAATCGTACGAGTTTAACTTCCTCGAGGAGGAGGTGGTTGTTGATCGAAGTCGCAACGAACGCTAATAATCCGATTTCGAATCGAGAGGGGGATGATGATCGATTATCCACCGTCTCTCTCTCTCTTTCTCTCTCCTTCGATTCTGGTCGAGAGGAAGCGGCCCTTATCTCGGTCTTATCCGATCTGGTGGCATCTTGTTGACCCAGTGCAGGGGAAACAGAGTCGGAGAGACAAAAGCGGATGGGTCGCGGTTCAGCGTAGCGTGGCGTCTCTGAGAAAAGCGGAAAAAGTGGAACGTTTAATATTTCACTATGCGCTTTTTCCTTCCTTGGTTGGCCGCGATCTTTCTGGGTCAGTTGGTGGTACACACTCGACTGGATGTCACTCCGGTAGAATTCTGAAATTTTTCTTAATCGTTTTTAACCTGTATCTAATCTTTTTCTTTTTCTTTCTCTCTGTTGGAAAAGCGATTACAGAAGACAGTCGTGTCTTGATCGTGGGACCCGAGAGTCACCCGAGTCGTTTTCGGGCGACGAAAAGCTCGCGAGCAGGCCAGCTTGAAATGCCCTGGAAGCAAAATCGATATTTAATTTTAACGAAGCCGAGGCCGCACAAAAGAATATTCTCCGTAGAGTCGGTTCCGTAACGAGAGCTCGAGAGTCGACTCGTCCTCTTTCACCTTCCGTTTTCCCCTTTTTCCTCCCCGCCCTCCTTCTCCCTTTCTACCGATCTGCTTTTCGTCTTTGTGTCTGGTGTCTGCGTCGCGAAGCCTCCACTACTTCTCGAGCGAAAGTATCGAGGGAAGAGAAAGAGAGAGAAAGAGAGAGAGAGAAGCAGAGAGGACGAAAGTCGAGCAATCCACAAAACTTCCACCTCTCTTTTCTTTTCTTTTTTCTTTTTCTTTTCCTTTAAAAAACCTTTAACGAGAATCCGTTGGAGAAAGAAAAAAAAAGAAAAAAAAGAGCGATCCCTTGGCTGCCTCTCCAACGCGTGAAATATAATGGCGATATACGAGCAACGAGTCTGAGGATCGCGATTCGGAAGGAACGGAAGGAGGAGGGAGGTGCAAGTCGGATAAATTCGACCGAAATTTCTTCCAATCTTCCAAAGTGGCAGGTTACACGTTCGCAATTTTGTTCGCGTCCACGGGAGGACGACTCTAGGGCTACGACGAGCTGTGAGACGTTGGAGGAGGCTTAGGAGCACGACAAAGCCCGAGACTCTGGTCGTCACGCGGCGTGATAAAAGTACGGTTTCCGTGGGATCGCGTATTTTCCAGGGATTTCCGGGAGAACGGGCGCGAAAATTGCAGAAGAAAGAAGGCTTATCCGTTGGCCTTACGGAGGAGGGGAACACTCGGGGTATCGTCCGTTCCTTCCCCCATTGAAACGACGTTGAAAGATCGTACACACAGCTTCCCTTCCTCCACCTTTGTACGCTGTTCAGACAGCTCTGTCCTCTCGATCCTCTCTTTCCCTGCCCCTCTCTTCCCGAACACGGTGCACGACGGATTCGATCGGGTGGTAATCCGGCCACTGTTCACTGGCCAGCCTCCGTTGACGAGCCTTGCTTTCGATGGACTGCTTTCGCTCCAGGGCAAGTTCGATAAAGTTTCGTGGGATGAAACGTGGAAAGGGGATGGGATAGAAAGATGAGAGAAAGGTGGAGATGGAATAGAATGTCGATTATCTCCTTTTATATCGAATATGTCCATTTAAGATGCGCGATTTACCCCCCTCTTATCATCTCTTATGATAATTTCGATGGTCCACGCGATCGCAAAACTCGACGATTTATCGACGAAAGATCTCTAGGATTTCGCGGTCGGATATAGAATATTGGAAATTTCGAGTTTGCGCGCCAAACAATCCAGACAGACGTGTCTCTCATTGTTCCGATATCTTCCCTTTACATTAAATCCGTCTCGTTCATTCTGTCAACCGAATTTTGAATTATCATCGGCCGCGCATTCAATTTCCACGACTCGAGGACGGATCGATATCGGTTGGTCGGAGAGTTGTTGTTCCCCCCCGACCTGTTTCCCGGTTTCCAGGACAAAACGGCGGGAAGAGATTGAGAATTCCGTCGACGAGGCGGGAATTGATCGTCGACGATCCGTCGCCCGTAAATCGGCCACGCGAGGAACGTTTCGCCGAGGCTACGAAGAAAGGGTTCTCGTTCCCTTTCTCTAACTTGGCGCCGAATCGTACGTGAGGACATTCGAAGCCCTCAAAGAGGAACACCCGTCGGAGTAATTAATTCCTCGCGGTTGGAAATTTCGTTTCAGAGGGCCGCGCAACGCCGACCTTCGCCCTTTCCCCTTCTCTCGCAAGGAGGGGTTGGAAAGTTCCTTCGCGTTTTCAAAAGTTAGGGGAACGAAAGATCGATCGTGCGTAATTTTCTTTTTTCTTCCTTCCCCCCCTCCCGTTGGGGGTACTCGAATTATTTCTTTCGTCGAGCTTTTGCGATTTAAAGCGTCGAAACGCGGATGGGAAGGGAACTCGAAGCGGCGGTCGTTTTATTGCGATCGTTGAGGCGAACAGGTGACCAGATAAATTAAACGAAAGGGGGGGAGTGGAACGAGGTTCTTCCTACCCTTTCGATGAACGAAGGGAAGGGCGAGGTTTAAAATTACGATGGACAAGCGTTTTAATTGCTCCGACTTAAGAAAAAAGGCTAAGGAAAGAGGAGGGGGGAGGGGAGAAGAAAAACGAGAAAAAGGGGAACGTAACAATTTTCCTCTCGAGAGAAACCCCTTTCTTAATATCCCTTCCGCGATAAACCGTTTACCTTCCATCCATTTCTCCCCTCTCCTCCAAGCTTGGTGTATACAAATACGAAGCAGCGAGAGGTCGACCAGTTTCGTCTCGACTACCAAAACGAATTCGGTCGTAGTAGCTATCGATCCCTCGATTTCTCCGCACGCGTACTCACCGCTCTGATCTCGCGATCTCTCGCTCGGCCGAGAGAAGCCGGGAAGCGGATGGAGGAAATCTTGCCGCGAGAATTTATCACGGCCACGAATCTCTCGACTCGAATCCAATTTTCGAGATATACGAGGGTTGTACACGCGTTGTACCACTTACTTCTCGCGCCTTTCCCCTCCCTTTGTTTACCGATCGCCTTTCCGCGGTATCCGCTTGTCAAAAAAGGAGATATACCGCTTTTGCGAGCCGAATCAACTTTCTAACTTCCAGAGCATAGACTTCTTCTTCTTCTTCTTTCTGTAACCACCGAAGGGAAGGGAGGACACGCGCGAAAAGAAGAATAGATTCTCCTGCGGGAGCAAGAGAAGAGAATTGGAAGAAGGGGAGAGGAGGGGAACGCTTCGATAAGCAGTCGATATATCTCTAACCTCTCGGCCTCTCCCCTTCCCCTTTACGAGAGACTTATCAGGAATACGCTGATTCCGCGCTTTATCCGATTCGATCGGCCGATCTATAGACGCTTTTCTTTCTTTCTATCGCGCGTCCATTTCGATCCCCCCCCCTCTCTCTCTCTCTCTCTCTGCTTTGGCTCGCGCTTGAGCTTCTTCTTCTCTTCCTCCTCCTTCTCCTCCTCTCTCGTTCTCTTCCGGGGCTATTCCATTACTCGTCGGCCGATCCTCGTACCTCGCGATAAATAACTCGACACCTCGAACGAGCCAGCTGCACACGAACTCGAGCCCTCCTAAGGAGGCCCCGCGAAGACGGCCGAGTCTAAGTCACCTTAACTGGATTACCGAGCTTTCTTTGCGCTGTCGTGGAGGGTCGGGCTTCCTCCCGATTATATGACCTTCCCCCTCCTCCCTTCTTCCACTCGTTACCCCGTCCTTTCTCATCGACTGCGCTCTCGCAGTTCAAACTCCTTCCAACTTCCAACTGTCCGGTGTTTTTCGTCGAACCGATTCCTTCGTTCTTTCTTTTTTATCGAGACGATTAATTGAAACGAAAAGGAGGGAGAGGAGCGCGATTACTTACTACTCCACGCTGATTGCGAGCCGCGGGAAGATGTATCGCAGTTGGCGAGCAACCGGTGGTAAGCGGCACGAGATATATTAATTAGCAAGGGGGAGGTAAGGAAAAGTTGCGGGATGCTTGTTGAGACGCGACGAAAGGAAGGGGAGAGGGGTTGGAGAAAGGAGAAGGGTCTGGAAGCAAGAAGCAAGAAGAAGAACAATAAAACCCTGGGGTGTAATTTGTCAAGGGGGTATACGAGAAGAGGCATAGATGTACGTTCTCTTTCCGCGGAACTTTCCCCATTATTATTAACGGCGTGGAAGCACATTGGCCGAAAAGCAGGGATGTATCTACGCACGCAACCGCGATTTTTCTTTCGTCGCAGTGGAAACGAAGAAGTGGGGAGGAGGGAATCGAGGGCGATTCGTTTCCTCCGATGATTTTCATTTCGACTTCGCGCCTCGGCTCGGTAAACGAGCAAAACGCTGGTTGAAATTTCGAAATCGTTTCGTATCTCGCGAGAAAAGAGGATAAAAAGAATTGCAGAGACGATGAAAGGATAAACGAGCGCGAACAGATCTCTCGAATCGTAAGTGTTCGTGTATACGAATCGCGGAAAGAAGGAGAAGGAGGAGGAAGGAAGATTCGATGGAAGATTTAACGGAGCAGCTCCCCCTTTACGGATTTTCCAACTTTGGAAAATTCCAAAGTCCAGCCGCGATCGCTAAGTATCTCTATCATCTCTGTCACGTCGCGTCTACAATTTATCTCGTCCTCGGAAGACGAAAGACTTTTATAATCGATAAATGTAATTACGGAGGAGCCGCTTCGGGGTAACGGGTTAAATTCACGGGAATAAAATGAGTGGTGGGCGCTGATTACGAGCGAAATTAGCCGGTCACGAGTGCTTTAAAAGCTTCCGACAGATTCGATTAACGCGGTATTTGGCTTTTTTCGCCTTCCTCTCCCTTCCTCTCCCCCCTCTTTTCCGAAAAAGTTGCCGGCTACGTCGCTTCGTAGCCGAGCCGAGCCCATTTAACCCCCTGAGAAGTTATCTCGGGGAAGTTTATCGGTTCTGGGAGTATCCTCCTCTCTGCACTTTACCTTTCCCTCCCTCTCCTTTCTCTTTTTCCCCTCCCAGAGACGACATCTGCTTGCTTGCTTGCTTGCTTGCTTGTCACGCTCGATTTTTCAACTAATACGCCGATAAGAACGGAAAAATGGTTTTATCGCAAGTAAAACAACCAACTTTTCCAACCTACGTCTCTCCTTCCCTCTCCGCTCCGCGTCTCTTTCCCATCACTTTGCTAAATCGAACCGCTCGCCTCGCGTAAGTGGCCTCCCTTCTCTTCCTGTTTTCTTTCTCTTTCCGTGTTTTATCGCCGTCCAACGTCTTCTCCGATCTTTGTGGACGGAAGTTGTTCCAGACTCGAAAGGAATTGGGGAAGGAAGAATAGATGCACGCGAGGATTCATATGTACGTATGAAGGAAGGGCGCGTACCAACGGAAACTCATTTTGCAGGGGGTGAACAATGGCGGCCGGACGGATGACAATGAAAACAATGGGGCCGCAGAGTGCGTGATTAAAAAACGTAGATAGATAGGGAAAGCCACGAGGATAGTAGGAATCTATTACTATTTTTCGTCGATTTACGGAATGGCAAATCTCTCGTGTAAGATGCCTCGTCGCGTTCGTTCTCCGCGAAAGATTCGAGCAAGATAAATAATCGAGAAGCTTTTCGAAACGAAACTCGAGGCGAAATATTTAAATCCTCCGAAAGATCGATGAAGCCTGACTTTGGAAGCTCGAGATATTTTAATTCAAATCCGTGAAAAGATGGAGGAATCCGAAGAATCTTGATAAGGGGGTCGAGACCTCTCGTTCCTTTTTTTCTTCTCTTCCTTTCTCTGACGCGAAATAATTCAATAAATTACCACAGGCGAAAATAAAGGAGGAATTGGCTGGCATAATGGGACCCATGGGCATCTCCGGATAGGGACAGTTTCAAATCGAGACAAAGGTTGACGAGAGAGAAGAAGAAAAATAAAATAAAATAGAATAAACTGGTCGATGGGCTTTTTATCGAGCGATTTGGTCAAGCGGTTCCCTTTAGACCGATAAGGGACGTTCCTTTCGTCCTCGCGGCGGAAAAACCTTCCACTGGATTTCCACGTTCAACTCGATCACCGTCCTACCCTTTTCTCCTCCCCCCTTTCGACCGAGGCCTTTTCTCTCCAAACTTCCCAATCTAATTGAAAAAAGACCGTTCGGCTCGATCGGTCTATTTCCACTCTAATCGATCCTAGTCCCGCTTCCTCGAGCACTCGATTACTTTCGAAGCGAGATTTACGCGTTCGAGGAGAGTCCAGATGTTCCTCCCCGCTTGGCGAGGAAAATATACGCGCCTTCTTCTGACTTTCGTACAAAGGAACCAAGAGAAGAAGAGGGGTACGGAAGAAATGATAAGCGTGCAAATTAAAATATCCCAAAACTACCTAAACGGGAAGGAAAGAGATACATTCTCAACAACACAAGGATCGTTATCTTGGAATTCGATAATTTATTAGATCTGCGTCCTCCTTTTTTCTTTTACAAGGAAAAAGTGGCGTTTTTAATTATTTTCCCCGATAAAACGACGAGCGAAACAAGAGAGTGACTCGGTTAAAAATATCCCCGGCGGGGAAGGGAGTTCGTTTCGCCCGACTTCTCCTAATCGAGGGAATAGAAATTGGAAAGAGGGTAGGCAACAACGACGCTTTCACGGTTTAACGAGGGCATCGTTCGAGGTGCGAGGACGAGAAGCGTAGTTTATACTAACGGCGAGATTAGAGGCTCCACGGGAGGAGATCCAGGACGATCTTTTCCCGTTTCCCGTTGGAAATCTCGCCCAGATAGCTAGATCCTTCTCGCTATTCCGTTCTCTCTTCAACGAGATCGAGCGTTATCCTCTTCCGTCGTTGCTTGTTCCTTTTTTTTTTTCTTCCTTTTTTTGAGAAAAGGAATATCTTTGAGAGGAGAATCGTCTCCTTCGAAGGGTACAGCTTCTAACGAAGAATCTTTACGAGGTAGACGGAGGATGATCGAGAGGAATAGGGGATAGAAAGTTTGTCTGAAATTGATTAAAAGGTTGTAGGACGGATGTAACGACAACATCGGTCGCGAGATTGGAAATCATCCCACTGGTTTTACTTGTTTTCCGGTAGAACTTGTGCGCAAACTTTTTCGGAGATTCTACGAAAACCATGGTTTTTAGCCGTAAGTAGATGGAGACGACCCAGACGAGGAGGAGGAATTGCAAGGATAGAAGTCGAAAGATAGGAAAACTTGGACGCGCGCGAAATTGCTTTGGCAACTAACTTATTGTCTCCGATTCTCGAAAACTCCTCTTCGACTCCCCTTTCCCGAGAAAAGAACGGAAATCGAATATTATCTCGCCTCGAAGAAAATCGTCTAATTTACGAAGAACGAGGATCGAGCAAGACGGATAAATACAGAAAGGACGGAAGTAAATAGTCTAAACGGAAAGATCAAGGGGACGTAATTCCAAGATGTCCCTTTTCCTCTTTTTTTTTTTTTTTTAAAGAAGCTATTTATCGTTCGATAAGAGCGACGTTGAGATACAACGAGAAACGAACGCTATCTTTCTCCCTTCGTCCTGACTTCGAGGCGTTAAATTTCTCTCCTCGACCGATCCTCTCCCCTCCTCTTCGAGAAACGAGAAGGAAACGGAGGACGCTAGCCGTTTGAAAATCTCATCCGGAATCATTCCGCCGAGGAGAAATCGCCTTTTCTGCCAAATGCGTTCCTGCTTCTTCGTCCCGATTCGTTGGAGGAAAATGAAACGATCCCTCCCTTTCGGCGCTTGAGAATTTGACCATGTAAAGAAAAAGAAAGAAAAAGAGGAAGTACGATAAACAAGAGTTTCATCGACCGTTAAATTCAGGGACGAGGAAGAAGGAAGGGTCGCGTGCCGGATTAAAGCACTAAATTCGACGCGATTCCGGTGTCGTTCGTGTCGGCCGCGTTATCGCGTTTATATAGCGCCACTCTAATTCCACGGTTCGTTACTTACGTTTAATTGAACGTGGCCCGACTCAATAGGAATCTATCGATACACACAGGCTCTGGCTCGCCTCCAAGGAGCACACTTTTAAACACACCCTCGGACACCGTCGCGTTTCTTCCACTCCAAGAATAATGGACGCCGCCCGCCCCGCCTTCCTTCTTCCGTTCCCGGTATCCGACATCTTCCAGGAATGTTTATACGTTCCTTTGATCCACCTGTTCTTTATTAGCCTCGTTATCGAGCAAGAAACAGGGGTGGTTCAACGTGCAACAACTTGCCTCGTTTCTTCGCCTTTCCTTTTGTACGTAATACAAATAGAAACGAAAAAATTATCGGGCATTTTTGTCGAAGAAATTGGAGAAACGATCAGTAGTTGAATTAACCAGCGGGAAATATCGCGAGCGTAACGATTTCGACGAGTATAGGCTACATAAATTTCTCTAAGTTCTCAAACTAACCTCGTTTCCTTTCGTGTTTCCATTTTGTATATAATAGAAATAGAATAGAGAAAAAATTATCCGACATTTTTATCGAAGGAACTGGAAAAGCGATCAATAGTTGTTGAATGAAGTTGTTCAGTTGTGTCTTAACCAGCGGAAAATATATGTAACCGATTTCGAGTATAGGTTACATAAATTCCCGATCGTAAGTTCGATACATCTTATTTCGTTCTTTAGCGTTCCCTTTTCTATTTAATATATATTTCTATTAAATTTAAAAAAAAATTATCCGACATTTTTGTCGAAGAAGTTGAAAGAGCGATCAATAGTAATTGAATTAAGTTGTGTCCTAATCCGCGGAAAATATCGCGTAACCGATTTCTATGAATATAAGTTACATAAATTCCCGATCGTGAATTCGATAGAACTTATTTTGTTCCTTTATATTTCCTTTTTTATATAATACAAATTTTAGAAAAAAAAATTATCCGACATTTTTGTCGAAAAAGTTGGAAGTTAAGTTATTCAGTCCTAACTCGTGGAAAATATCGCGAACGTAACCGATTTCGAGTATAGGTTACATAAATTCGTGAATTCGATACAATTTATTTCGTTCCTTTGCATTTCCTTTTCTATATAATACAAATTTTAGAAAAAAAAATTATCCGACATTTTTGTCGAAGAAAAAAGCGATCACTAGTAATTGAATAAAGTTGTTCAGTTGTGTCTTAACCTGCGGAAAATATCGCGAGCGTAACCGATTTCGACGAGTAGTACTACATAAATTCCCGATCTTAAAAAAAAAGAAAAAAAAAGGAACGCTGAGCAATTGGACGGAATTCTTCGTAGAGATCTCGATTCTCCTCGGGGGAGACCAGTTTTACGTCTTCAAGTTTACGTCTCGTTCATGCCCGGCCGAAGGTTCGTTCTCGCGACGATTAGGCAACGATAACGTCGAACAGGGGCCAGGCCTCTGGAAATTGAGTTAGAATTTCATGAAACGACACCCCTCCTCTCTCTTTCTCTCTTCACGTCCTCGAATAAGATCACCGCCGCGCCAGTTTTGATTATCCTCGACTCGATGGTGGTTGTGGTGGAAGAGGGTGGGGGATGCGATGAAACGTTTGCCGCGAACGGCGTGTTCTCGCTTGGAAAATCTCACGCTCGGCATATACGGACTCACGAGAAAGAGAGGAAAAAGCGAAAAGGAGAGAGGGAGAGAGAGGCGAAAGAAGCGTGTTAGGGAATGATTTTGAGCGGAAGAGCGGGGAGGAAAGGAAAAGCTCGAAGAGGGCTGATAGCCCATCCAGCCAGGAGGGGAAACCCATTGTTTAACTTGATAAATGAAGTAGCCTCGCTTAGAAGCTCAACGCGGAGACGGTTAACAATGGCCGCGATATATTGTTTCGAGTTAATTCAATGCTGGAAACTGTAGCGTGGCGAACAAGTGAGCGCGAAAGCGGTCGGTTATAGGTTGTGAAACGGTTCGAATCGTCGTCGAGCAAACTTTTATTCGTCCATTGCGCGTCCAGCAATGAAAGTTTCGCGATGGAAGGCAGAATAGAGATGATCTCGGGATCGTTGGTGCTTAATAACGATCGATACATTCGTTAAGATCGTTTCTTAATGTAAATTCTCGACATGTATTTCGTTGTATCCCGGGGGGAGGAAGTCACCGGTACCCCTTCATTTCACGGTTTTTGCGTCTCGTGCCCTTTGCTTTTCCGCTCGCGATATATATATTCGACTTTTTATTTATTTTTTTTTTGCTTTTTCTTCGACGAGTGCACTCCCGCCACCCTTTCTTCGTAGAAGAATTTTAATTAGTACGTTCTCGGGCGTACGGGTGAAAATGAGAAATTGTCGCGCCACGGAAAAAATGTAATTCCACGGTTGCAGTCCGGGGAGAGAGGGAAGAAGGAGGGATTTGCCTTATTGTTGGCGTCTCTTTTCAGAATATCGGTCGGCTTCGCCGTAAATAACAAACGGAAATCAATTTTTTTTCCTCCCTCGATTGTTTTTCGAACTTCCTTTTTCGAAATTATACGACGCACCTATTTTCATTTCAAAGAGAAGGGAACGTTAAGGACTGCAACGAGAATTATATATAATCGATAACAATATTTTCGTTACTCTTCTTTTCGAGCGAAAGGAGATGTGTACTAATTGTTTAATCTCGATTTTTTTCAAGCTTCGCGAAAAGATAGGAAGAAGTCTTTGGATACAATCGCGATTGAAAAGAGCGAGTTATCCTCCGTTACCAATTAGACACTCGTATCGATCTCGACCATTATCGTGGTCCGCATCAAAAAGGAGCATTTTCCCAACAGAATGGTGGGGATATCGCGATCATCAACGAAATTGATACCTTTCCGTGCTGTGGTGTTTTCGTCAACCGAATCTTCCGATCGAAAGAAACGGATGAATATAATATTTGGAACAACAGCCCGAGTTTTCATTCGCGTGCGATCCTTTTCAAGAGGAGGAAGGGGGACAATCCCGCAATTACGATGCGATAAAAGCATCGCGACCTCGATTCTCGAAAAAGAGACGAGAAAAGGAAAATGAAGAAAGAAAGAAAGAAGGAAAAAGAGAAACGAGTGACAAAGCGAGACCATCCAATCGTTTCTACCCGTCACGAACGTACCGTCTCGCTTACGAGCGACCTTTAGGCGGATTAGGTGAGAGAATCGTAAAGTGAAAATCCTCCTTTTCCCTCCCGTCCTCGGATTCCTCCCCCCCAGGTGGAGAGAGAGAAGCGACGAAAACTCGTCGTAACCGACTTTCAGAGCCGTTGGTTGGCTCGATCCAACTCTTTAAATCGATCCTTGAAAAATTCAGCTCCTCGAGATTAGCCTTCTCCGCGCGGTGCTACCTCGGGTCCTCTCCTTCCTTCCTTCCTTTCCAGTCGCGTACGCTCGATTTCATACCGGTTCCGGTATCTCGAGGAAAAGAGAAGGTGGGAAATTGAAGCGGACAAGGTTTTGAAAATGGATCTAAACGACGTCCCCCGTTTTTCCGGCTCGAGCGTTCTTCGCCAT
>NW_006263651.1:104343-107158 GCF_000469605.1 Apis dorsata | reverse complement strand
GGCCGCTGTACGGAAGCCTCTCTCTCTCTCTCTCTCTCTCTCTCTCGAGCTTCGTTCGACCGCTTCTTAATGCACGCGCCATTGTTTCACGTGTATATATATATGTGTGTATACACGCGCGTAAATCGGCGGAAAATAATGGAGCCGGGAATGGATCGTAATCGTTAATCGCGGCGATTAGTAAAAGTCGTCGGAATCGATTCATTCGGTGTATATGAACGATCGCCGTTCGAGGTTGGTGGCGAGTCGAAAGCGGGGGCTTATTAACTGCGAGCGTCCGTTCCCGGCACCGCTATTTATAAATTAAACTACCGGCCGTCTCTTCGAACGAGACTCTCCCTCTCGTTCGACCCTCTCTTTCTCTCTTTCACGCTCGTTTTTCTCCACTCTCGCTTTTCTTCCCCTCTCTCTCTCTCCCTCTCTCCTCGCTTTTCGCCGATTCNNNNCATGGGAAATTGTCGCGTGTTTCTTTCGTTTTTTTCTTCTCTCTCTCTCTCTCTCTCTCTCTATCCTCTCTTTTGCTCCATTACCCTTGCACACGGAGATCCACGCACGATTGCGTAACACGCGCGCTATTCTCGAGCACGGCCAATTAAACGCGAAATCCACAACGGGCACGATTCGGCCGACAGCGTGGGCGACGAGGTTACCCCTTAATGACGAGCAATTAAAATATTTGTGCGTGTCCAAATTGATACGCGCGTGTGAATTTTTTCCATCAAAGTTCGGATCTCGATCCAAGTTTTCCTCCTTTTTTTTTTTCTTTCTCTTTTTTCGCTCTTCTCCGTTCTCGATACGCGAAAGGAAGAGTTTTTTCGCTACGCGAAAAATTTCAGGCCCGTCGTAAAAACCGTATCGCGTCCCATACGGATCCATCCGCGTTGCGAAGGGTTTTTAGGGGCGCGTCGAATATGCAACTACGGCAAGTTTAATCAACGCCGCGTACCACCGGCGTTGTTGTTACATCGTAAAGCTGACTGGGTTCTTTTCCCATTGCCTCTAGCCCCGGAATTATTCGCCCCGTTACCGACGACACGACGACGTGCCTCGCCCCCGCTCGGGGGACGGAAACTTTTACGACGGAACGAGCGTTGACGCGACCGAAATTACGGGTCCGAACGCCGTTGTTGGCCTCGGGATGACGAGTACATTACCGTGTTAATTAAAAACTTGCCATACCTACCGCCTCACTTACCGACCGAGGAAAACCTCGTTACGATCTCTGGTGAAATATTATACACCTTGGGATTCGTGACGCGATTGTCGGATGATCGCGAACGGTGTCGTCATACGGCCATGCGCTCGTAATTCCTACGCTTCTTATTCGCTTGATCCAATGGGGATGGAAATGGGAAAGTTTCGTTCGATCTCTTCTGCGGATAAAAAAATAATATTTTTATGGTTCTTTGGGATTCGGTAATTCGTTTAACGAGTAGACTTTTTTCAAGATCCCTTGCGGCGGATATATTGATAAATGATAAACTATATACAAGAGGCGGGCGCGTTCATTTTGCACTCTTTAAACGTCGAATTGGGAACAATTATAATTCTCTATCTTTTCTTAACGATATGTTATTCGTTAGAGTTTGATTGAAACGTGGAATTGAAATTTGGAGAAAACGACGAGCCGTTTATCGCGTGCTCGTGCGGCAAGATCTGTGAAAAGGAGAGAAAAAAAGAGAAAAGGAAGGCGAACGAGATACGAAACGACGAGAGAGGACCGGCTGCACTTACGGGATGACACGATAATAAAAGCACACCCACGCCAAGTACGCCGCTTCCCTTCCCCTCGTCATCCTCGTCGGGTTTCTACGTACGCGCGGGTTTCCACTCGTCTGGCCGCTGATTCACCGACGCCGTCGCCGGAAACGCCGGCGAAAATAGCGCGAGAATAACGAAGATCGCGACCACGACGACGGTTTTATAGGTGCATTGTCAGCGCTCGTTCCATCCGCCGACGATTCCGCGAACGAATCGGCCACCTATATCTACCTGCCTCGAAATTCTAAGCAAACTAGCTTCTCTATCCGAGAAATATTCCCGAGAACGTTTCTCAGATTCCAGAATCGAGGAAGAGAAAAGTTTTCTCCCGCTACGAATTATTCCTTGCGACTCGATTCGAGTTTAAAATGAAATTGCATTGCGCGAAATAATATCGAGTCGATCGAGAGTGTTCGAAGAGTGGCAGGAATTGAGAAAATTTCGCGAAACGAGAGACGAGACGAGATCGATCCTCTCTTTCCCCGTTATACAGTTGGGCGATAATACTTAACAGACTGGCGAGGCACCGGTGGTTATTATTGGAAGGTGGCGGTAATTATCTTAGCAAGAGGAGGCCTCCGGGGTTGCTCCCCGGAACGGCCATCTTCGCGCTGTTTATGACAATGATGGATGGTTCCTCCGGTAATTCATCATCCCCCGCCACCATCATCCCCTCTCGGTGTCTCTTGCTTATCCGCGATCGGATAAGCAACCAAGCTTTATTCCATCCGCGGATTTTTCCCGCTTCCTGTAAAACCATCTTCCTTCGATCCTTTCCGGAATTAAGGCGGAACCAGCGCGTTCAATCGGATTCGACGCGGAATTAACCTCGTCTATACTTTTTAAAGATGGATCGTGGTAAACAGGTGGCAGTATCCTCCACGTTCGAGATGGAACGGAAGATTCGCAAACCTTTCGAGCGATATCTCGCAAAATATAAACGATGTGTCGTTCAAAAATAAACGTAGAAAGGGAGGGAGGAAGAGGGTTGAGTAAATGGCGTATCCTGCTCGATCCAAGCAGAGGCAACGCGTTCGATGGCGCTCGAGCGACG
>NW_006263651.1:100618-104117 GCF_000469605.1 Apis dorsata | reverse complement strand
CGCCGATAACCGGGGCTGGTTCAGGAATTGTTTGCGGTGGCCGGGATGCCCGCCATCGAGAGGGGTTGCTCGAATTAATGGCCACAATCCTACGTTCAACCTCCTTAACCCGGATTAGCACCGACACCGAATGGCGTGTCATTGGGGGCAGGGATTGGGAGCAGACGCCGGGAATTCCCCGAGGAGCGGGGGAGGAGCGGAGTTTCCGGCGCAATGTCGGCGTAACCGCGGATTTCGAGGTGGCCGACGTTTACACGCGATACACCGCCCAGCGTGTCCTCGAGATTCGACTGTGAAACGCGACGATTCCTCTGCGATGCGGTTTTTATTTTAAAACGGTGAAGCGCGTTTTGTTCAAAGAGGGAGGGAGAGGGAGAGAGGATGAAAGACGAACGCTAAATATCGGATCTATCGCGATTCGAACGCTATCTGGAAAGATTTTACACGGCGAAGGGGATGAAAAAGATATTTAACCCTTTGCGCTCGAGTGGCGACTTATGCACCATTGGGTTTTGTTGCGATAACTCCAGTGGTGACTCTTTTTTATCACTCGCGACAATATTTATTTACGTTTGATTTTTTTTAAATATTCACGAAGATTAGATTCCTAAACTCTTTAATCTTATAAAGTATGTAGTAGAATAATATATTAAACAAGAGTTAGATTTTTTTATTTTAAATTAGATAGTGATCGTGGATCGAATTACATTTTCGGCGTCGTGGGAATAGAAATATTATTTTCAAAATTATGTGTTATTTATGTGTTTCGTAAGCGTGGAATACGGTGATGTTAGTTGAAGCGAGGATTTGATTTTTCGTTATTAAATAACGAAGTTATTTTTATTCATTAAGAAATTGATAGAAAGAAGGAAAATAACGATGAAAATAGAGATGTATTATAAAAATAATATAGAATAAATGAAAGATAAGAATAATAGACGGAATGAATGTGAGAATCTTCGTTATTGAAATTGTAAGATTTGCTCTCGATAAAATAAGAAAGAAAAACATCAAACATTTCATCGTGATAAACCAAGTATCTTTTTACGTTATTATTAAAATATCGCAAAAATAGACTTTAATATTCCACAAATTTTCTTTCTTTGCATCTGTAAAGATACATAAAATATTACAACATAAAGTTTTATACGTTAATTTCTGTACAAAATCATTAGCTAAGAAATTCATCGACCGGATGCGTCTGAAAAATCGTTGGAGTTCTACCGAGCAAAAAAGGATTAAATAATAAATCGCGAGATGCGTGTAGTTTCTCCTCTTCGATAACCATCAAATCCAGCTTATCCGCTCCATCGCGCGACACGAGCTTTTCGACGATTTTAATTCGTGGGCATTAAATCGTTAATGGAAGGCAGCAGCAGCCTTTTGTCGAATGTTCCAGTGAGGCATTGTGGAGGAATCGTCGTCGAACGTCGAAACCGAGTAAATGGGCTGCCCCGCATCCCCTCTTCCCCCATCCCTCTGACCATCCAACTCGCGACGGGCGCGCATTTCGAGCGGTACGTACCTGGGGCTGGAACAATGACGATCATCCGGTGGCCGGGAAAGCGTTATTTACACGCCGCTTTTGTTTGTTCCGGTCGAGATGTATAAATTACCGGGAGAGAGCTGAATTCTTGCCGAAATATCGGGGAACCGTTGTCGAACGCGCGTTGATTACACCCCTGCCTTTCATCGACCCACTTTTTTCTCCACTATCCACCCTTTCCCTTCCCTCCCCTCCCTCTCACCGCGCTCAAAGATTGATGCGTTCGAGGAGGATTTTCATCGTCCCGATAGAATCTTTCCCTTCAACGCCGAGTTTCAACGCTAATCACCGCTCATCCCTCGCAGAGGAATCCTTCCCTTTAAAGGACAGGATTGATTAGGACCAGCTGGATGAATTCGCCAAGATGGATTCGTTTCACTCTTTAGTATTCGTCCGATCGATCTCCTCGAGCGCGGTGCCTCGAGCTATACACCGGCTTCCATAGTGGTATATATGTAGTATTTCAGCCAAGAAACGGGGGGAGGGGGGGTAGTAGACGAAACATGGCGCGGGACGTTTGTACGAATTGATCTTTCCGGGATAATTTCCATCCGTCTGGAGATGGAAAGAAGGAAAGGACAAAGAGTTATCGGTTGTTTCTCGCGACCGTTCCTGAGAGAGAAGAGAGGCGAGGCGGTTTTTCGCGAAAGGCGGAAGGGGTGAAGGAGGAATCGCGAAGAAGGATCGATCGAGCGGAAGTCGGGCGGGAATAACAAGCCCATGGAAACGCGCGATCCCAGACCCGTGCGAGGGATAATGTTACCACCGGTTCTACAACTCGTTAATTCTATCGATCTCTCCTTCTCCTCGTCGTTCTCAGACCTCTCGCGGAGATTACGAGGCGAAGGACGCGCTCCCTCGATCAAGCCGTCTAACGAGCTACTCGCGCCTCGTCTCGTCCCCGAAATTCTAAACACTTTCGGTAATTAAGAATCCTCGCGATCGATATTTCCTCGTTTCTCGTTATTTTTCTTTCAAATTGTTATATATCGTTATAAAATTGTTCGAGAGCGATCGGTAATCTCGGAGGCAATGTATCGGATTCAAGATTGTTGGTACTTAAACCGAGGCGAACGCGGCATCAAAATTAGTTGATGGACGTCGTAACTTGGGATTCGCGGAGCGCCTACGTTGCTCGAGAGCCCGGCTCGTGGGATGCTTAAACCATTAGCCAGCGCGTAATCCGGCTGATTCCGATCAATCAGCGAACGAGTCGGGTCCGGCCTTGCACGCAATCGCGCCAGTTAGCTAAAATCCACCGCGCGCTCAAAATTCCCCGCGACATCCGCGACGCAAATTCGCCGGGAATTCAACGATTCGAAACAATAACGTCGGTGATAAATCGACATCAGCCAACCAGAGGCTGATGTGGCGATACATCGGTGCCGTGTAAAGGCGACGAGGTAAATCAATGGCGACGTGCACCGCGTCGATCGATCGAACAGCGGCCGATGATTTATCATCGATCGATCACCGAACGAATCGACACGTCCTCCTTCGAATTTCTCCGCCGAACTTTCCACGCCCTTCTTTCCCCGCCGGAAACTCGAAGCCTCCCAATAATATCCCGCTTATCTCCTCTCGCCGCGAGAAAAAATCGCCGCCGCGTTTCCAAGCTTATCTCGCACCCTTATCGACCGTCTCTCTCGACTTCCCCTCTCCCCGTTCGACCCGTTAGATTTGTTAGAGGGATGTGTGTAACGCGGAGTAAACTCTCCCCCTCCCTCTTCTGAACGTTTTCGCCTTCTACGATCGCCGTTGATGATTACGCTTATCCGAGGAATTAATCGGGATCGTTTGTAAGACGGACACGGGGGAGAGGGAGAGAGAGGTTATTAAATTTCATCACGCGCACGGCTATCGGTTCACCAGCGGTGGGACCACCACCCACGGTGGTTTGACCGTGCGTAAGGGTGATTTCGTACCCTCGCTCCGCACTTTCGTCCAGATATA
>NW_006263651.1:96536-100326 GCF_000469605.1 Apis dorsata | reverse complement strand
CTCCCCGGGCGATTTATGGCTGCTTTCCTCGGCCACGTTTTTCGCGTGGAATCCGGTGGCCACGCGAAACGTTTCCCCCGGAATCTCTCTCTTTCTGGAACGTGGACACGTGCCTCTCCAACAATGGATTTTTCTTTTTCTTTTCCTCCCCTTTCCTTCTCCTTTTTTTCGATCAATTGCGAAAAGTAATTTATTAAATTATACGATTCGCTTAGCGTTGGATATAAGCCTGTTGCTCCCTTATTAAGGAGTGTAATGATATTCGTTAATACGTGGTCGCGCGAGGAACGAACGTGGAGGAGAAAAAGGGGGCCAGGGGTGTATTTTTATCGCCCCGTGTATCGTTTTCACCGCCTCTCGGCCGAGGTTTAGGCGAAAATTTAATTAAACCGGCCGGCTCCTCGCCCGTCCCTGCATTTACCAATTATCGAAGTAAATGGAGCTACATTATGCAGCATTTACATTCCGATAATTATGCCGCGAGATTTTGAAATCACGGTTCTACCTCCCCTTTCCTCCCTCTTCTCTGCGCCGCGTTAAACATTCAACGACGCCGGTGCACAACGTCGGTTATTGGCGCGTTGTTAATTATATATAATCCGTTGTTCCATCTTCGTAACGTTTTAATCGTTCGGGCGCAAATAAGTAATAAATCTGAATGGAAAATCGGGACGCAATACGAACGTGGAGAAAACGAATGGGCGAAAGTTTCTTCTTGTCGTCGTTTTGCACGAAACTTCACGGGAAACGAAACGCAGGGAGACAGTTTTCCAAGAATTCGCGTGTACGAATCGTGTGGTAAGACGATGGATTCCGTTCGATTCGCAAGAATTCGGCTGGCTCGGCTGCTTTCTCGCCGCGTCTTATCGAGTCTTTCCGAGATTCGAAGAAGAGGCTTCCACTTCCCTATTCACCGTCCCCTTTCCTTCTTTCCGTTTTTTCGCAACCCCTCCTCCCTTCTTGTTTACCTCTATTCTTCTCGGTTGATCCGATCGTGTGGGGCAGCGACAAAAGTCGACGGAATTAAATATTGATTTCGTCGTCGTTTCGCTCCGAGTCTTGGCCCGAAAATTTACGTCGACTTTAAAAAAAGGGGGGGAAAAGGAGACGCTATTCTTCCTTTCTTTCTCTTCGACGTACCGATGAAAAAAACACTCTAATTTGCCAACTTACCCCTTACTCCTCGTGTACATCGATGAATCGAAACTCATTCCGCTCGTCTTTTGTCCGTCTCTCGTTCGATTTCCATTTTTGTGGAAAACCGTGTGAGGGACACGAGTGTAAAAAAAAGAAGAAAAAGAGAATATGGAGGAAAGTCGGTTTCAAAGTCGTCTTCGTTTAAGTTCATCAATTCTCGTTAAGTTGCCACGCCAGACATCGATCACTGCCTATAACGCGAATCGTCTGCCACGAGTTCGCGTTGACCGTAAGTAGCTCCTCCGATGAGTCTATTAGCGGAGGGAAAACGCACGAGTTGACGAGTTGACAAATTCGGGAAAACGTCCGTTGGAGAGGAAAGTTTGCTTCGTTTCGTGGTACGGGCGAAAATGTGTCCTCGATGTGTGAAGTTGATTCGCAAGAGCGGAATTTCTCCTACGTCCAACGCAGAAATTCCTTCGAACCAACCGAGAACACCGAGGCGAGCACCGGTCGGTGTTCCGCGATTAAACCACGCTCCTGACCCAGTTGCCAAGTTGTCGGCTGCGTAATTGCGACGTGGCCGCGCAAGTGTCGCATGGGCGGTCGAGTAATTGAAAAAAAAAGGAAGAGAGAGAAGAAAAACTCGTGCTCGTTGACGAGGCGAGACGAGGCGTGGGCGGGCGAGGTCGGAGATCGCCTCTCAAAATTCATCGCACGAGGAGTTTCGTTCGTCCTCGGGGAATTTCGCGAAAATTCCCGGCATAGCCATCGGTCAGCTGAAGCCCCCTCTAATGAAACCGCCGTCGAGTTAATTAACCTATCGTATCGATTAATCGTCTTTCGAGAAGAGAGGGTACGCCGTTCTCGACGCGATCGCCGCCTCGAAACGCGTGGGTTGCGCGAGAGGAGGGGTCTTCTTATTCTCTTATTAAGCAACGATGGAAGAAACGTCGTATTAAAAAAGAAAAAAGATGGTCGTCTGGTGGAACACGAATCTCGACGACGAGCGTTCGAAAGAGGAAGAGAGAGAGAAGAGGATCGAAGAGGAAGAAATTGATGGGAGACAATGGCCGGGAACGCGAGTGATTCGCTCCGTGCGATCCGTTCCTCTGTCTTTGTCCGTAGTTTCCGCGTTTCGTGCTTGGATGAGCAAGATCTCGAAACGATTTATCCGCAGATCCGTCCCTCGGTATTCGTTTATTTTCCTCTCTTGTTTATTCCGTCCGCTATTTTCTTTTTTCTCCCCCTCCCTCCCCTATTTTATTTACATTTTCGCCCGTTTACCTTTCTATTTATTTACATTTTTCCTTTGTTTATTTACATTTTTCCCGCGTCGTGCTCGAACTACGTGGCTGCTATTTTTACGCCAGGATTAAGGCACGAAAAAACCGGTGCAGAGATCGATCGACGGAGATCGATGTCGTCCTCCGGAACGAATTCGTCGCGCGAATCACTGTTTCGCTCCATCGATCCAAAAGATCGAACGTCTATCGCGTCAACGTACATTTATACATCCAATCAGAAATTATCCCGAACGATTTGAATTTGTCGGCCGATTATCGAGCTGAATCTATGCAGGCACGCGTAGAAGGAACGCGTGAGGAGGAAAAGCGGGCGATGGAACTGAACTTGTTTACGAGCGGGACTTAATTTTCCTGGCGCGTAACAGCCGCTTCCGGTCCAGTTGGTTGCGCGTGACTTGCCGTGCAAGAGCCGGCAAGACTCTTGGTGGGGGCGTTGGAAATATTGTCGACGGTCAGTTTGAACGCGCGCGCCGTTCGAATCCAGCGCGAATAAAGAGCAGACGCTCGGTTAATTTGGAAATAAGGGAGAATTTACGACGTCTACGGATCTCGTTAAACCTTTCCGCGATTAAGAGATTCGCGCATATTTCGCTCGAGGGAAATTGGATCGCTTATCCTGTTTATTAAGCCGGCCGACGACGCGTCTTATTCTTAGATCCACGAACGAACGCGCGTTTGGAAATCTAAACGGCTCGTGTTTCCCGATCGTACGTACGAATGGAATAATGGGGCGATAATGAAGAGGGGGAGGGGAGGGAAGACTCGCAGCGGTAATCGCACGCAGTGGAAGTGGCCGTTTCGAAGCGATCGTGTAATAAAACGAAGGGATATCGGCTTTTCCTTCTCTCCGGGGAGGATTGAAAAAAACCTCTCTTCTAGTTCTTCTTTCCAAGAGAAAAAGAAGATACGAAGAGAAGTTTATCGGAGAATCGTCGTTGAATCGACGCTTCCTGGAACCGAATTCCATTCTGGCGGGTCTTAAAACTGGCCGTTAATTAATCGACGGCCATCTCTGTATTTCCCGAACTCGGCTACAAACATCCCCCTCGAGTTACCTCGAGTGAAATTGCGCGATTAAAACCTGCCCTCCCTCTTCCCCCGTCTCTTATCTCGCCAAATAAAATAAAAACTTGCCCCAAAAACCATCAAACCCGCACTTCGAACCACTTAAAATCAATTTACTCTCTCTCTCTCTCTTTCTCTCCCTTTTGCGAAACTCTCCGCGCGTGAAAGTTGGAGAGGAGGGGAGAAAAAAAAGGAAAAAGAAAAAACGCAAAAAATCGGTCGGAAATAGCGAGGTTTTCGAAATCGCGGGCAATTACAGCAGCGCGTAAAGCTGGTTACAC
>NW_006263651.1:95388-96397 GCF_000469605.1 Apis dorsata | reverse complement strand
CGTCCCGTCATAGCCGCTCGTCGCTGTCGACTCGTAAAACGTCACCACGAGTCGGTCGTGGTGACACGTTGACGACCACGAGGCGAGATCATCCCGGGTCGCTCGCATCCTGCCCACGTTTCCGTGTCGTCCAGCCCGCGCGCCGAATATCAAGTGCCGGTCGTGTTCGCTTCCGCTATCGGTTTCTTGCGGTGACGGGCGTCGAGACGATAACGTTGCGCGACAACCCGTGGACGAGACACCGTTCGACGTGCCTCGACAGTGTTTTTTAAAAGGAAGGGAGGGACGAAGGTACACCACTTTTCTCGTTTCGCGTTTTTCCGATCGAGAGAGTGCCAACAAAGAAAATTTGTTCCTTTTTCTTTTTTTTTTTTTTTTTTTTTTTTTTTTTTGCTCCAAATGAACACGCGTATACAAGATCGAGATCTCGATAACGTTACGTATCGGTGATCTCGAAGAATTTAACAGGATACGATCGTGAACGGTGCCAGCTAACTTGGATATCTACAGGTTAGAACTGTAAGCCTCGATCGATCTCCGTCTATTCGTATTTCGAAAAGAAAGAAGAAAAAATTGGCGCGAATATAATAGTCACGTAGCCGAAACTCGGTTCACGCTCGGTTAAATCTACTCTATGTATTTCGTATATAACAATCTGGTGCACTCCTATCGCGAAAATACACACGAGGAGTTGCGCAATCCTCGACACGAGCGTCCCACGAGCAGCTTCCCTCCTCTCTCGATCCCGATACCCGGTCACCCTCGTTCGTGTCCGTTACGTAACCCTTTCTCGAAAGTGGGAGTAAAGAGCGGTAGGCGCGAGCAAGAGTTGCGCGAAAAAGGTGATTACGAGCGGCTGTCAGCGAGACGAGAGAGAAAGAGAGAGAGAGACGAGGGTGGAGAAGAAGAGGGAATAGGAGGTGAGGAACGTGGGTGAGAGGGCAGGAGAGGTTGCGGCTACAGTTTGGCAGGACTCCCGATTCCGTATTCTGCAGTGATCCGCTGCACC
>NW_006263651.1:92904-95344 GCF_000469605.1 Apis dorsata | reverse complement strand
GGCGCGCGTGCTGTTGTTATTGTTGTTCACGGTGGAGGAACACGAAGAGAAAGAGACAGAGAGGGAGAGAGAGAGAGACACGCGAGCGGGACGAGGATAGCGGGCATTTTTGTTTGGGGTTACAACGCGCATGTGACGTACGCCACGCTCTTTCCCTCTCTATCGCTCCTCCTGTGTATACGTCTCTCTCCGTCGGTGGCTCGAGCACAACTCGAACACAACGTTCCCTCTCAGTGGCCCGTGAACCGCGACCGGAGCAGCACGGCCTCGTTGTCGTTCGATCGATCATCGCACCGACGGACACGCGATCGTCCCCTCCCNTTTTGCTTCCCACGTAAACCGCTTTCTTCTCCCGCACTCTCGACGACACTTCCGTGGCTCGCGATGGAAGTTTCCGCTCGACCTTGTGCGTGACCACGCATCTCGCTCGTCGCTTCACTCGGTGACGCGAATCTTCGCCACGATCATCGCCTCGACTCGTGGACGATCCGTGTTTTCGAGAAGAAGGAGAAGAAGGAGAAGAAGAAGAAGTGGTGGTTGAGTGGTGGTTGACGATCGTCGATCGATTCGGGGATCGATCGTAAAATGACCATAAACTTGGAACTCGATTATTGGTGAAAGGATTTTTAACCGAACTTGGTCGATTCGAATCGAAATCGTTCGGTGGGATTTGTAAGAGGGAAGAAAAGGTGGTGGTATGATATAATCGGTCGATAGAAGACACTCGACGCGACGGTCGTTCGGTTGGACCGTTATCGGGGAAAGTGGCCGCGCGGTTTAATTCGGTTTTATTCGCGGTTTAATCGACTCGTGAAATGACGATCGTAAGACACCCTCGGTAAGGGTAATTAATTGTCGCCCCGGTTCTCCCGTTATTAACCGTGTGCGCTCTCTCCTTCTCTTATTATTCTACCGTACTTCCCGCTTTCACGTGGGTCGATCGGTGACGCGAGGTTTTTTAATTAAAAATCGCCGCGCATAATTAAACGGGTTTCGTTAACGCAGTTACGAACGTTAACGAAGTTACGATAACGACGCGCGAAAAGCAGAAGAAGGGAGCGCGCACGCGACCAGCCTAATAACCGACTCCGAATCGACGACACCTCTCCATCGAGCACCATTTTTCGCGACCCTATCATTTATTCACCCGTTGGCGAGACGTTATCCGCGATTCGACGCGAATAATTCGCGTCTGGAGAGTATTCGATCGTTGCGGATGAACAGGCACGCCGTTCTCTCCACGAGGTGGAAGGAGGGGCTTAGTGAGAAGTTACGTATTTTTATGAAACGATCCACGTTATGGAGGCATTCGTTTCGAATCGATGCGAAAGGAAAGGGAAGCCAAAGTGGTCTCTCTCTCTCTCTCTCTCTCTCGAGTATCTTTGCACTTTTCGTTTACGATGTCGTACAAGTTTTCTACGACGAAGTTAAGGATGGCAGTAAACCGTTTCTTTCTCTGCTCTTTCGCGTTTTTTAACTTTGTTCTATCGTTTATAGGGAAGTGGGGAATGACGCGAAGCTTGTTTCGAGCTCTCTTCTCGTTTCGGATGTATGGGTATCGGAGGGTGGTCGAGTGGAACGCGATCGAATGGCAGGTGTCGGTCGATTGGCGGCTCGATCCCAAAGCCGAAAGAGCTGTCGTTGTCGTTGTTGTTGTCCGTTGTGGAGTCGTGATCGCGACAGGCGTATAAGATAATTAGCGGCCCTCGCGCTCCACGGTACTAATTAGCGGGTAAACGCCGCGCACGGCGAGAAAAATCGAGGGATCTTTTCGCGCTGGTAATTAATCGGTCCCGGCTCGAGTCGCTAGCCAATTAGCGGAGTGCTCGACCGAGCGTGTGCTGAGCCGACGTCTCTTTCGAGGGCCCTGAGCTGAATCCCCGAACGAGAATCACCGCGCCCTCCTTTGTGCCCTTTTCTCCTTTCACGTTTCGCGCGTCGATGGATTGCCAGGTGTTGTATCCTCCTATGAAGCCTATTAAACGCGCGTAACAGAGGAAGGGGAGAACGATTTAAAGTTCGTTTCGACGGGAGGAAAGAAACAGAAGCGGTGGTGGTGCAAATAGTGGCGCGTTTCGACGGAAAGAATCGAAACGAGTTGCGAATGGAAACAAGAGTGCAACGAGTATCTGACGATCCACGCGAAAAATGAAAACGGACGTTCGATCTGGGACGACGTCGGAGTGAAGAATTTACCTTGGATGTGGTCGATCGGTTGCGCAACCGTTCTCCATTTCCTAGTTTCGTTCCCTCTCTTTGTCTATGGCGTTTAATCCGTCGATTTAACCGACTACCTCGCGAATACTGGTACGTACGCGGCGAAAGAGAGGTAAAAGGCTGCATTGTCGATCGTATTCGGTATCAGTTTCCATTGGACGGGGGCGGGCGTCGGGTGGCGGCCGGTGGTCCCGGCCCTTTTTCAATTAAGCTTTGATCACAG
>NW_006263651.1:89017-92512 GCF_000469605.1 Apis dorsata | reverse complement strand
CTCTCTCTCTCTCTCTCTCTCTCTCTCCCTCCACGAAAGCGCGATAAATGGATACAAAAAGAAAAACGTCGGTTTAGCGGAATCACCTTACGCCCCCGATCGCTTTTGACGCGCCTTTCACTTATTATACGTCGACGAACCGTGTGCCCTCGTAACCGGCGGATCGGCGGAAACGCGAGATCCGACCGATCTCTCCGATTGTTTGCGACTAATGGAGTGAAAAGTACGGGTTGCTCGCGCTTTTTTAACGCGATCCCTCTTTCCCCGTGCTTCGCGCGATCGATATCCACCGCCGTGCAAACGGAAATAGTTCCAACTTCGTATTCCAATTTCGATTTCGATTTGACTGGATCGTTTGTATCGATCGGGGGAGTAAGATAAAAGAAAAAGGAGGAAAATTCGCGAGGAAGCTTTTTTTCGCGAATACGTCGGCCCATCGATCCGGAAAATAAACGAAAGCTCGGTCGAACGAACGGTCCCGTATTTGCGTGTTTGCGGACACCGCCATCACCCTGTCGAGTTGGCGTTTCGGTTAATTAAATACCTGTAGGAGCGACTTCGCTTTGACCCGCGAATTAATGATTCCGTTCCTCAAACACGGACGATCGACGACAAATGGCAAATCCTATCCGATGATTAAACGTCATCGAAACGGCGCCAAGAAAAAAGAAAACCGAGTCATTTCCGTGCGATTTCCAGTTGCGAAAAAATTAAATCGATCCTCGTCGCGTACGAGGATTTGCACTTGTCTCTCGCGGGAAATTAATCGGCGAACGATATCTCGGCTTCCCGTGGCAATTAACCAAATCTCGGGATCCCGATCGAACCCGATCCGCGCATCGCTTCTTTTTCCACTCTGAGAAAATTAATAAAGACGCGTCACCCCGACTCTCTCCAATTCTTCTCTTTACGAATACTCGACTTTACGACGAAACTTTTCTTTCCTTTTTTTTTTTAATGGCGAAGTGAACGATATCCGCCGCTGTAAAAATCCGTTGGAGATACGTCTCGGAACGTCTCTGCGGAGAATATAACGCGTGAAACCAAACCTGAGTGTTTCTTCCACTCTCGGCTTTTGACGGGAGGAGCCGCTTCTGAATTTTCGAAACGCGCGAACGCGAGAAGGGGTTAACGCCTCCCGACACTTGACTACTCGCGTTTAATCTTCCCGGATGGAGCCATGAAAATTGTCGCTAAGATTACGCCGCTCTTAAATTAGAATTCTCCGTTCGTTCCTCGACGCTGGACGAATCGATACCGCGATAGTGTGTTGTTGCGACGAGAGAAAAAGAGAGAGGGAAAGAAAGATTTTCCGTGACGTGTTTTTCGGTGGGCAGGATTAATTATCGTCGGAAAGGAGCGGGAGAGAAGGGGCGAGGGGGGAGCAGACGTCACATCCGACGCGCGTTTTCTTTCTCGGATCGGTCGTCGACTGCGTTTCTCTCTCTCTCTCTTCTCCCTCTCTCTTTCTCTCCGTTCGGAGGGCTTCTTTCTCTTGGAAATCGGTCGTTCGTGCTCCAAACGGGGGCTTAAAAATATCCCACCGCCCGAAAATAGTCGATTCGTGCGTGCGAGCACCCTCAACGTCCTCGTCCCGATGCGCGAGCACCGTCGGTGCCCGTCGCGAGAAAGTCCGCTTCTTTTTCGTTTTGCTTTCACATTTTCACGAGGAAAAGTTGGAAAGCGGCGTAATAAAACTCTCCCCGTTTTAATTCATACGTCAAAATAGATAGGTCGTCTATCGAATCCCCGTCTTTTTTCTTTTCTTCTTTTATCAATCCTTCCTACTTTGGAGGGAGATGAGGACTTCTCGTTTCTCGATCTCGTTCATGTCGACCATGATCGACAGATTTTTCGTCGAAAGCCTTCCTTAAAGGGATTCTCGATGAGTTCTTCCACGATTCTAAGGGAGAGAGAACAATGGAAAGTTCGGGAGAGAAATCACGGTCCTTTTAGCGGGGCAATACTCTCTTTTCTCGAAAGGGAGACTTCTGGCACTCTCGCGACCATACTAATAGCGGCGGTGGTCGATTCTTTTGTTCTTGAGACTTCCTCGAAAGAATTTATAGAATTCCAAGTAGCCGCGTGCGTAGGTTCTTCGCTTAGGAAAGGGAAGTGGTTCGATCGCTCGTGAGAAATAGAAATCGTGTGCTCGATGGGATACGGTGTCCGCCAAAAGCGACCGATGTAAGAGTTGAAGACGTTTAGAGTAAGTTTCCGGCAAAGGAACTAGTGGAGGGGGGGAGTGAGCGCGAGTGAACAGTGTGCGATCGGGAAGTGCGAGCGGCTGTGACGAGAAAACTGTGACAAATGGTTCAACCAGTGCGCACGGAGAACAACAACTCCGCCCTGGACATGGAGTCGCTCGAGGAGATGCTCCGCAAGGTAACAACTTTCCAACAACTTTCGTAAAAAAAAAAAGAAAAAAAGAAAAAGATTTTCTCCCATTCCACACATACATACTCACACATCTATCCGTTTGCTCTATATCATCGAGGATCCATATCTCAAACGCGTGCCATCCTCGTAATTCAGATTATAGGAAGATGTAATAACTCCACTTGACGAGCAAGAATTACGTCCCGTGAAAGGAGTTGGACGGGTAGCGGGGGTCTTTGAGAGGAGGGGGGAAGGGGAAAGGTTTTTTAACTGCTACTTCCTGTAATGTATTCCGTTAGGCAGCGCTGAATGGACCACTTAGCGAGTATCCCGCACGCATGTGTGCCGGAGAGCGAGAGAAAGAGAGCCTCTCTAGCGTAAGCGCTTTAACGATTCTAAAGCCTTCCTCCTCCTCCTCCTCTTCCTCCTCGCGTGTATATACGTATATATATATTATGTGTGTGCGTATACCTCCCTCGACCCACCTAATAACCACGCTAATGGTCAATTCAGCAGAAACTCCCCCTCACCCATCGAGGACTATCGAGGACTCTCGTGTCGCGTTTTTTTCCACCCGACCCGCCCGTAATTTTCACCCCTCGCGGCCGAAAAGAACAGCGTTCGACCGAATGTCGGTGAAAACGATATGCCTCCCCTCCCCTTCCTTCCTTCTTTCTTCGTTGGTGGCAAAAGGGGAGCGAAGAGAGCGGGTCGAGTGGGTGTGGACAAATAAGCGGGGAGCGATGGAACGAGAACGAGGAAGTACCCTTTAGGAATTATTGATTCAGGAAGCGAGTGGACAAACTTTCTCCCGGATTGGTTAAATTCTTCCACCGTGGTTTTCTTTTGTTTCCGACCATCCGGAGTGTTCCCCGTACCGTGCGTATATTATCTTACGTGGGCAAGGAGGAGGGTGGGCTTGGAGGGTGATCCGCGGCGACACCTCCTCCTCCTCTCCTCCGTTCCTCTCGTTAACATAAACACACGACTAAGTTGGAGTGGTTAATATCGACCCGGGTGGATAGGAGAGGTAGTGAAACACGAGTGTATACTGAGAAAACATTAACTCGATATCGGCCCTTCATTTTCGAGTCACGATAAAGTTACCCGCGATAT
>NW_006263651.1:87895-88823 GCF_000469605.1 Apis dorsata | reverse complement strand
ATCCATCGATGGAATAACATTTCCTTAAAAAAAAAAAAAAAAAGGGAACTTTGTTGTTTGCGTAAGAGCTTAAGAAGAAGATCTGGTCGATTTTTAACCGTTTTCTCGAAAATCGAAAAAGGATATTTCGATCGATGGTCAAAGGCCATCGCGCTTCTTTTTCGCCGCGAAAAAGAAGGGGAAAAAATGTCTCTCTCTCTCTCTGAACGAGTCGCGTCCTCCTTTCTTTCCTTTTTACGAGCTTTTCCACGTCCGGCGGTCGAACGCCTCTCCGTTTCACGCGGCTGAGCTTCCTTCTCTCTTTCTCTCTCTTCTCTTCTAACTTTGGCTTTGCTCGACGGAGAACGAGACGAGGCCCCGAAGGTAGAGAGAGAGGAAAAAAGCTCGGGTAACTGCAGTAATGTAGCTTTAATGTAACGCGCGGGGGAAAGTTGTCGTTTCCCTTTGACGATTTTCCACGTCAAACGGTCGCGCTGATTTTCACGTGCCAGCGTATTAGCTTCCTTTTTTTTCTTCCTTTCTCTCTCTCTCTCTCTTTCTCTTTTTTCCCCACTCGCCACCAGCTGTCTCCTCCGGCCGCTCTGCATTTTTCTGCTTTTAGTCAGAGGTTCATCAGCGGGGAGGGGTGGTGGGCGAGGAAGGGAAAAAAAGCAAAAGCTCTCGATGATCGGGTAAAGCTGTCGCGCGACAGATTCCGGAAAGATGGAACGTTTGCCGAACGATTCGTCGCTTTTACACGCCAGATTCAATCTCTTTTCCCCCCTTTCTCTCTTTCTCTCTCTCTCTTCGACATTTTTTTTTTTTTTCATTTAGGCCGATCTTTGAATCTTTATTCTATCCCTTCGTAAAAAGAATCGTGAGAAAGAGAGAGAGAATTTATCCCGAAAATTGGAAGAAAAGATATTTTACGAATTTTTCGAACGATTAC
>NW_006263651.1:85155-87878 GCF_000469605.1 Apis dorsata | reverse complement strand
TTTTCCCCCTCCTCCTCCCCCTTTTTCACCTGAACCACGTTTCGCACGGGTCGCGACCCAGTTGATCTTTTTCTCGGCGGCATCTGCTTCTGATTTGAACGTTTGCAGCACGTCTCATGAAACATTCATGGCCGATGGCCGCGGAAAAGCACGGTGAAATTATAAACGGTCCTCTCCTCGCCCTGGGCCGGTTTATTTCGCGTGTCTCGCCGCTACACCGTGGCTATTTTCATTTTAATTGGCGTTTGTTAAACCCTGTCCCCCTCCCCCTCTATTTTTCATTACTTCGACGCGGGTGCAATCCGTCCACGTCCACCGAGGAAAAAAATCGCCGTCCACCGTGTAATTGTCGTTCAAAAGGCCAAATTAACCATACTCCGCCGACTTTCTTCCTTCTTTCTCTTTTTTTTTTTTTTTTTTACCAAGAGGAGAATTAAACGCGGTTCAAAGGGATCCATTAACGTCGCTTCGTATGTAAAACGTTTAGGGCGATTTTTCAACGCGATTTTTTCCGATCGAGGGGAAACATTTTGCATTTTCACCCATAATTTTCATAATGTTTCGCGATCGTTCGAAAAAAAAAAAATGGCACGACCTGTTACCGCTTGGTACAAAGATAATCGGCCGAATTTATTGCCGAAACTTGTTTACACTCTCGATACACCGGTTTAACAAACCTTGTAACACCGAAGATAACGACAAAAGTAAGTAGATACCACGAATCCTCCTTATTCGTACATATCTTATCGCGATAATGAAATCGGCGAGAGCCAGATATTATTGTTTCAACGTCGAAATATTCCCCAAAGATACCACCAGATTCCCCGGGAAGGGAAGGAAGCAAGAAGCAAGCACGGAGCACCAAAACTGGAAAACTGGTCTCCTCGGATTTATAATTTATGCATGGAATGCGTAATCCACCGTTGGTGGATTTTGCGAAGCTGGACCGCGTAAAATAACGCTTAAATAAAGCGCATCCACCACCACCACCACCCTGTGTGCATCCGCACACCGCCCGTTTCGTGTTTGCCCGTGTACAGAGGGGGGGACACCGGTAATGCGGGACCATTTGTCCGCGAGAATGGAGCAGTTAATTGTCTCTCCGTTACCGTGCAATTACGTTTGTCATGCGAGATATGGCCGGCCCGGTGCGCTTGCTTCGCCGTCTTCGCAATTAGTCGCGCAATTAGCGTTTTCTTTGCCCCGATATCGGGGCGAAGATTGGTAAAACGGATAACGGGGGGAGGGATCCAGAAGCGGAGAGAGAGAGAGAGAGAGAGATTCGCGCGCGGTTAAGAATATATCCAGGATTTCCCGGGCGACCACCACCACCGGTAAGGTAATTTCGAACGATCCGGATCTCGGAATTGGGAAGCTGTTCGAAAACGCTGTCCCTTTCCTGTATAAGAATGGAAAATTTCGCCTCGAGGGGAAATTTCGTGGCGACGCGAGGAAGAATAACCGAACGCGAAAAGTTCCGGCGGAAATTAGAATTACTTGTTCCGAGACTCGGTCCTATCGATTTTTATTCGTAAAGAGAGGAAAAATTAGAAAGAGAGAGGAAGGAGAAAAGAAGTCGAATCGAGTATCTCTCGTTCTTGGAGGAGAGGAGAGTCCGAGCATAAAATATTCGTTTCGTTTTGGAACTTTACGAGACGCGGCAATAGCTGGAAAACAGCGTGGAAAAGCTCGAACGGATGCTGGCAAGGAAACGAACGATCTCTCGGAACCGACGGATGACAACGACGACGATGATAAAGCTTCCCTCGTGGTCATTGCCCTCCTCTCTCTCTCTCTCTTTCTTTCCTTCTGGAATTAACGTCTTAACGGATGAAAAATTCTCTCCTCCTATGAGAAACTCGTATCACTTAGCAAACGAAATTCCAGCCAGAAATTGCATTGGTGCAAGGAGCGTCAACTCGCGTCGAGCGCGATTGTTGTTATTTAAGAAACAACGAGACTTGGCCCTCCTCCCATACTCCCCTCTCGAGGGCGTCTTCGTCTCTTTTGAAACTTGGGAAAATCTTTGGGAAAATTGGAGGGAAGGAATTGGAAGAGTTCGCCTTCCCTCGATAACTCGGCGGAGAAGTTGGGCCGAAAGTTAAACTCGAGGGGCCATCGATGCGGAGGGCATTCGAGAAAAACGCTCGTTAATCGATAGCTCGAGATCAATTTCAATTTTCGACGGGAGGAGGGAGTAAAGGAGGCAAGCCGCGAAGTAAATGGGCAACTAACGAGGGAGAGAAGCGAGTTTCGCGGACCTCGAGCAAACATTGGCCCCGTTCTCCCGCGAGGTTTCCCTCCCCCGTCTACATCATACAAGGGAATTACGAGCGTGTGCGGTAGACACGGTTAGGTGGCGACAGGCGTAACGAATCGTGTAGCGAGGAATTGGAGGATCGGTCGGTCGGAGAACGGAAACAAATATCGCTCCGTCGGTTAACCGTTTCGCTCCTTCCGCTCCTTCGTCTTCGGTAAATAGACCACCCTCCCGGAATCCGATTCCTCTCTCTGTGTATCCACTGCTACTAGGAGAGAAGTTTCTTTCACGATCTCGTTTAACCGGCGCAGTAAATCTCTCCTTAACAATTTCGTTTTTCGTTCTCGAGTGAAATCGAGATGGAAAAATTTTGAAAGATGAACGCCACCACGCTTTGCGAGATTGGAAAAAGGTGAAAATTTGGATCGGGGAGAAGATACGGCGTTAAATCCTCTCGAACGAT
>NW_006263651.1:77755-84606 GCF_000469605.1 Apis dorsata | reverse complement strand
CGGGGGTTGCGCGCCCTCCCCGGTGGCGAGGCATTCGCGACACCACCCTTGTTGAAAAAAATGAGACTATTCGCGAGCACTTTGGCGCGAAACGGCGGGACGCTTTGTCGGAAAATCGTGAAAATATTTCACAGGCTTTTCCAGGCCGGGTCGATGCCATCGATATAATAAGAGCACGGATGGCACGGCGGGGATCTCTTCCAGCCCGACTCTTCTTCTCCAGCCCTAAGCGCAGACCTCATCCGGCCCCGATAACTTCTCTCCCACAGGCAGAAAATAGAAATGGATAGAGCGGTAGTAGGGGTGGCTTATGTCTCTCCCTCTCCCTCGCTCCTCTTCGATATCCATCCTACTTTTCTTTCTTCATCCGCCTCTTCCTTCTCTCTCCCTCTCTCTTTCCCTTTCAAAAGACTCGACCGCGACACTAACCGCGCGATCCGAGAATCATTAACGTTGTCCTCGCGCGTACGCTTCGAGAAAATTTACGAGCGTGGAGCAATTATGGCCGGTTCAAAGGCAAGCCTCTTAAAACGATTCCCGGTAAACGATATTTTCGAACCTTTTAGGCGGATGGAAAAGCGAATCTCTTAACCGGAATTGAACAAACACACACACACACACACTCTTTCTCTGTCTCTTTGTCTCTCTCCACAACAGAAGCGTGATTTTTCCAATTTTTCGATCGTTGCTTGCCCCGAATTCATCGGTAAATATTTCTCTTGGATCTCGCTTTATTCGAATACAAGCGCGAATAAAGCACTTCGTTACTTAGCGAGATCGAAGGTCCCCTCCCCGCGCTTGTTCGTCCCCAACGAAGGGAGAGGTCCATCCATTTTTACGCGTCCAACGCGGTTCCATCTTAATCCGTCAGGGAGAGGGAGCGACAACATCCGAGAGCGTCGCGCGCTCTCTAATTCAATCTCGCCGGAACGAACCGTCCGACTCGATTATACCGGCCGTGATATACATCCTTGCAGAGGACGAGAACCGCAAACGTGGCACGATCTTGGCCCGCTTCCGCTCGGGGGATGGGGAAATTTCGAAATCGAATTTCCAGATTATCTCCGCTCTCTGCCTCTTGGCGGTGGATTCCCAACGACCAAGTGACTCGGGTGGAGAGAGAAGGGGGTCTCTTTGACGGTAATCCTTTGACTATCCCCCCGTGCGTGCTAATTCGATTCCCCGTTTAAACAAATCTCTATATTAAGGCCGCCGCCACGCCACGCGTCGAAACAGAAGAATCTCGATTCGAATTTCAATCGTCCGTCCGTTCCTTGTTAAATTAATCTCATCTCTGACAATAATTAACCGTCGAGGCTTTGAGAGCCCACTTTCGCAACCGCTTCTCTGCTCTTCGAAGCCGTTTTTCTTTTTTTCTTTTTTTTTTTTTTTTTGGTTCAATTAGCGAGAGCCACCTCGATCCCTCGACCTAACGCTCGACCGAGATCCCATATTTCTCCGAGTGGCGCGGGGAAACAGGGCCGGTTCGTCCCGCAAAAAGCCGCTTAGGCGACCACGCTAAGGGCGGAAAAGCTCGGCGTCCCTTGGACCGTTGTCTCCATCCCCCTGCATGGGGATACACGGCAAAGTCGAAAGACGTGTTTTTCCAGTTTTTTTTTTCGGCCATCTCTGTCGAGGAAATCCTCGATGGGCGGGGGTCAAAAATCCGCGATGCGTTAGGAAAAAATATACAGGGGATTGTATCTAGGGCCTCCTCTCGAATTTTCACTCGTTTTTCTCGAACGAGGATCCGTTTAATCGTGAGCGAATCTCACTCTATTTATACGTATTCCCTCGAGAAAGTCTTCTCTCGAACAAAGAACGCCAAAAATTACCGTGGACAATTGACCGTGAAAACGGCGTATGGAGGAGGTTCGTTAAAACCTTGAGGCTCGACTATACATTTTTAATAGGCTACGCGATGCGGGCGAAAATTAACGCTCTCCGTGGAATAGGAGAAAAAAAGAAAAGGAAGGAAGGAAGGAAGGAAGGAAGGAAGACGACTGGGGTTGTTAGTCAGAGCAGGAGGAGGACGGAGTCAAGGGCGGTTTCGCTCGCTCGCCCCGTTGAAAAATGCATAACGAGGCGAGCACGCTCGGTTGGCTCCGCTGCGTGCGGGCATAATATCAGCTGCGGGGAAACGGAGAAAGTGGCTGGACAGGTTGGTAACCGGCCGGCATGCGGCGGAATGGACAGGTGTCGGTGACCTTGAAACCGTGCCCGCGCACCTTCCGCATTCGTGAACAATCCGCGCCAACCAAATTCAATTCAAATTATAGCCGGACGATCGCCCTCGATCGGATTCGCCGCTTCGTTAATTCGCTCCAATTTTTTTTTTTTTTTATTTCTCTCCCCCATGGTTTCGATCATCTCTCCGTGATCCAACGGTTTACGAATTCGAATCGAAGAAAGGAACGATGTGGAGGAACAACGAGCGTTCGATTAAAAGACGAATATCAGTGGCGAGGAGAGGAAAAATCGAGAATTTATGTATGTCGAGCTCGCAGCGTTGCTCGGATTTCAGGAGAGAGAAGGAGGGAGCCCATCTCCTCCCTTGCTCGGCCAATAAAAGACGACGCGGGACGCATCTGGGTTACGAGCCGGTACCTCGTTTCTTTATCTCGCGTCCTGAACGATTCCCTCCGATCCTCTCCACGCTGTCGGCCTCACGGATGGAGATTCCATTCCTCGTCACTGTCCTCCTCGTACACCGATAAACGTTTAAACCATCCTCGCCTCCGACGTTCTTTCTTGCGTACGCTTGCGTTTTAGGGTCCGTGCCTCCCTCTTCTCCTATTGAAAAAAAAACGTTCGTTTGCGAGAACTTGTTGAGGAGAATCCGAGTTGAAATCCAAGTCTTTTGCATCCTACATTTTCTCGTGAATTTATATCCCGTTGATCTATCAATTTGAGAGTAAAGATAGAGAATCTATTAAACCGATTAACACGTTGACTGCCACGCGCGCCGCTGTATACTCCAGTATTTGTATCGATATTTTAGTAATGTCTGATGGTCGCAAGAATGATGTCTCGCATCATTTGTTTCCGTTATTACTGTTCGCAATAAAAGTATTGATAATAGTAATTTATTAACTATAGTATTGAATAATAGTATTGGTTATATTTTGGATATTTTAATTTGGATAATTTGGATTATAATTCGGATAATATGACTGTCGAATGGCTTAGTCGTAACAAATATACTTCTTAGTTGTGAATTATATATAAATTATTCGTGTGGGTTGTCTATTAGAGACTAGGGTCTCTCATAATGTCACAGCAGATAATCATGTCTGATGGTCAGAGCACGATATTCATAAACTATCTAATTGTCGTATCACCATGAGACTCGTTTATGAGACCCAAAATTAGAAGATTTAGAGAATTAGCTGCAAAATTGTCAGAATTATCTGAAAATACAATAAAACCTTGTCAAAATCTTCAACGGAGTCAATATAATATCGCCATTCGGAAAAATAATTCTAATATAAGTATTAGACTGCATGCAAATTACGTTATTCGGATAAAAAACGACAAACGCACGAAGAAATTTAAAAAAAACAACAAATTTTTGTCCAGATCAATCTCAGCTTTGTATAGAATGTTTTAAAATTTTACATTCAAAATAATTTTTTTAATATAATCATAAATAATCAAATAAGCGTCACTCGAATATGGGTGACGCGGCGGGTGTCAACGTGTTAAAGGAATTACGCAACGCGCTTTATGGAAATATATATATATATTCGTTCCATCGAAAAACACGGTTCGCGAGATTAATATTCGGATACTAGTTGAATGGAGACTAGAAGGCAACCATCGGGATGATCCTGTGGAGATTCGTATAGATTCCAATAGATGCCCCTGTGACCTTTCGCAGATAGATCGGACGCGGTTCGATTCGTGGTTTTATGTAAAAGTAGATTCGCGTTAGAAGAGAAATACGCCTCTCGCGCGTAAGGAAGAGAGAAAGAGAGGAAGAGAGAGCTCGGGATATTATTCAGCCGAATCGACGCGGCCGACCGATTTCTCCCATCGAAACGGCCGACTTCACGTTCGACTTATCGCGGCACAAAGCGTCGCTTATCAGCTGGAACATGCTCTCTCTCATCTCCCACCAATATTTCCAAACTGGTGGTTCGATCGATCCATTCGATGGGGGAATCTTTACCATTGAAATGCATTAACTTGCAGCCAATAAAAGGAATGGTTGGATGCTTTTGCGATCCGAGAAAGGAATTCCTCTCCTTTCCTTTCTCTAAGGATGCGAATTCGTTATTCTTCGGGAAAAGAGGGAACAATTTTCAATAGTTTTACTCTCAAATGGATTGTCGTTATTTCGAATCCTTGTGTTTCCCAATTATATTTGTTTTTAAAATTCTCATTCTCTCTCCATCGAAATTACCTCTACCTATAGAAAAACAAAAACCTCAGATTTACTTTAATTGGTACGTCGAAAGGAAAGAGTGGCCGCCATTGATTTTTCCTCCTCCTCCTCTTCCTCCTCCTCCTCCTTTCCTAGATTTACATCCCCTTGTCCCTGAAATATATCCGGCAGCCACGAATTTTTGTGGTTCTTCATTTCGTCGCAAGCGTTTAATTATTATCGCGATCAGGAGAACAATGTACTACGGTTTTTACGATAAAAAAAAAAGTAGAAGAAGAAGAAGAAGAAAGGAAAATAGAATTCCTAAAGGGTGGATGTGCTGTGCAGAACGAATTATAGCCGCAAATTATCGTAAAACTCGCGCCACTCCGGCGAATTCTTCCGGGGGAGCGTAATTAAAAATTGCAAGCGTTAAGTGCACGCGTATATAAACGCGAATGATACCATCGCAACCTTCCATACTCCGTACTTTCTCGTTCCCGATATCGAGAAGTGTTACGATCGTTTCAACGGATAATAGATCCTTGATTGATTAAAATTTCCACAATTATCTCCGTTTAAACTTTCTAGAAAACTAATCCTACGTTTGAACTTGATTAAAGATTCGTCCATTTCAAATATACACCCAATAAGAAGAAAGTAACATCGAAGGAAACCCCGATCGATGGGTATTTAACCTGTTCGACCCTAAACGAGGCTTCCAAAACGTTAAGTTGGAAGGGGTATTTCAAGGAAATACGATTATGACACCGCAGAGCGCGTCTCTCCGATTTTGGAGCAGGTTGCGCCCGGCTGATTTTATCGGCACACGCGAGTAAATATGCAGATAGGTGCTCGGCAATTCGTGTAGGGCCGAGTTTAACGAGAGAGACGAATCCACATTCGTGGAGACAACGTGGAAACACGGGAGAGAAACCCAGTGCGTTGCCTCATTAATTGAAACACGCGAATTCGAGAAACACCCGATGATCTCCTTTTCTCCATCGATTCGATGATCGTTCAAACTTCGATTCTTTCGAAAGTAAGAATTCTTTCAAATCCTTAGGGAAAAGGGAAGAGATCCTCGAATCATTCGCGCACGCACGATACGCAAGATAATACGAGTGGGTCGGAACGCCATGATCGATGATCGAGTCGACAGATGATACGGTATCGAAAGCTCGATCGTCGATAGTTAGATACTTGCCTCGTATCTCGATGCGACCATACAACAGACGTGACGTCTCTGTTCCCGAAGTTAGACCGAACAATGGGCCCCGTGGAACATCTGTTGACAACAGTCGATATCTGGAGGAAGGACTGTGTGACCAAGCAACCATCCCTCGCTAATACTCGCGAGACCCAATTACGACATTCAACCTGGCCTGTCCAACTGTGTCAATCATCGGGGACAGAGGGAAGGGGGAGGAAACAACGCGCTGCCCAATCAACGCGCGAGATATTGCCGGACAAATTTATTTATCCGGCCGTATCGACGTTTATATCTCGCCGCGCGAGAGTTTTAGCGTGATAAATTAGCCAGGAATATGGGGATATGGGGTGAGAGACAGACGGGGCAATTTCATTCGGACGAAATTTTCGTCCTTCTCCTTCCCTTCGAGTCCCTTCCATCCAACAATTAACATGGTCGAGCATCTCGCCACGGTTTCCAAGAGAGCTGTAACCAGGCGTATCTCGACGGCGGACGATACTTAAGGCAGGTTCCATGATTGCTTCCGCACCCGGGAGACCTAATTATCAACCGGTCGATCCGTCGTCGCGCGAATCTCTCCGTGCACACGAGTCCAAGTTCCGCGGTGCTCGGTGGCCGTGCACCGCCAACCCCTGCATATTTCAATCCTTGCAATTACCCCCGAGGCATCTCTAGTCTCTGCCAAGACGTTAAATTGGAATGTCGGGCAACGATACCCGATTAACGCGTAATAACAATGCGCGGATCGATCCGGTTAAATTTCTTCTCGATATTCTTTTTCGTTACGTGCTGGCTCGTTATAAAAGCGAGCGGATGAACGAGCGGAACCGGTGAAGAAGAAATGGAGAATCGGCTCCTCCCGCGTTAGACGCGTGCAAAAAAAAAAAGAAAAGACGAGGTTGTTGGCACGTATCTTTATCTCGTATGCGAACGTTAAAAGTTTGAATAATTTATTTTTTTCGCGTTAAGGGAATCTAACGATGCGGAAGAATCGGAAATGGAAAAAAAAAGAAGAGGAAAAAAAAAGAAGAATCGTAAACAGCGGCGCATAGTTTAAAGACGTCGGAAGGATCGAAAGATGAAAGAGTGGGATCGAAATGTTGGATCGAACGTTATCAGGCGCGTGGAAAATGCGATGCGTGCTCTTGAAAAATTCATGACCCCGTGTTGTACACGAGGCGAGCAAAAGGCCGCCTCTTAGTCGTGCGACAGGCGCAAACAAAATGCGCCCACTCCGGCTTTTCAATATGCAAAATAAATCGATCTGACCGC
>NW_006263651.1:74742-77733 GCF_000469605.1 Apis dorsata | reverse complement strand
GGCCGCCGATAAATAAAGCAAATATAATGCATTTTCCATTGGCCGATTTTCGCCGCCTGACCGTCGCGAAAAATCGAGTTGATCGCCCTGCAAATTAACCGGCGCCCGGAACAAGCTTTCAATACCGTGAAATGAAAATTAAATTTCTCGGATATTGCGAAATGAAAAAAAAAAAAAAAAAAAAAAAAAAAAAACGACGCGCCTACGGCCTCCTCCTATTTTTACGTACTCTGGCAATAAGGGTAGCGGAGGAGGGGAAGGCCAAAAAAAAACGAGGGACAAAATTACATTGTTCCGCGTGTAAAGGCTTTTGTAAAGTTTAAAAAAAAAAAAAAAAAAAAAGGGAGGAAATTGTTTGCCGACCTGGCGGTTAAAAAATTGGCCGGTCGATGATTGGACGTGTCCGGATATCGTTTAAAGCGATAAAAAATGTATAGGGAGGGGAGGAGAGGTGGGAGGAGTTGAATTTAAATTTTCAAATTTAAAATTCAAATAAACGGGGAAGGGACGAGGGAAAAACATCCAAGGGAAGGGAGTAGTATCGTTATCGATATCGGAACACATCTTCTCCTCGCAGCTTTTTTTCTTTTTTTTTTACCTCCTCCGCGATAGTAAAATCCGCTCGTTTTCTTTTCGAAGCAACTTCTTCGTCTCCTTCTTCTTCTTCTTCTTCTTCTTCTTCTTCTCCTCAGGTGCGAGAGAAAAGATGCTCGTCGAGACGGATCGAATTCGACGAGAAATTCGCGCGAATATCGGATCGAATCGTCGCGCTCTGTTCCTGATCCTCCACTGCTCGAGATTCGATTGTCCCGTGGCGAGGCTTTATTATAGCCGTCATCGCCGTTCTCGCGATTGTTAGCGCGATCGTCGCGTTATTGTTATTGCATCGCGTGGCCAGACCACGAGTTGCGCTCATTTTCCCGCCTCTCAACGGCCTACGTGCCCAATTCCCATCGCAATCCCGCCCTCCTTCCAACCCCCCTACCCCGCAATTATTCTCCTCCTGTATTTTTTACACGCTATCAAATTTTCCGCCGTTTCCACCCCATTTCGCGATATTGCAAATCCGTGCATGTTTAACACAAGCTCGAATTTTTTCTCTTTTTTTTCAAACGATCTCAGAAAATTTACAATCTTCGAACGCGAACAAATTTCGACATAAATATTCCCATTGATTTCCACGATTCGAAGGAAGGAGATCAGAAGTGTATATTTAATTGTAAACGACAGAGCAACGTCGGTTGGTAATAATCACGCGAAGCGTTAAACGATCGAGCTATTATCGCGTTCTCATTTTCCGTCACATCCCGATCCCCGATTTCGAATTCTAATCGGATGAAAGCGGGGATATTGGGACGCGACTATCCGCTTCGTTCCCAATTAAAGCGTGACACGTGACGTTTCCCTAGGAATAGGGCCGGGGCGGGATCGAAATTCCAAGCGGCACGCGTCGAATCGCGGCGTTTCACGCGGCCCGTCGAGCGTGAAAAAGGTGAAACGGATCGTTGATCGCGATCTGCTCGTTAGTAGCTTCCATTGTAATTGATTGATCCGCTAATAGAAGCGCGATCAATTATATCATCGCGGCCTTCCACTCCTTCCGCATTGTCCACGGTTATAACGAAATTTGCATGGTCGGAAATTAATTCGGCCCGTCCTATGCGCGGAAAATCCAGTTATCGATTTTAACGGGGGATGCCTCTCCGTGTCCCGTTTCGCGCCCTCCGAACAACACCTCTTGCGAGGATATGCTCCCCGATACGCTCGAAATCAGGATATACGTATTTCCAGAGAGAGAGAAAGAGAGAGAGAAATCTCGACTATCTTTCGACGGCCTATTTTTACGAATCCCACGCTCCAGCGGGAAAAATTCAGACGCCTCGCTTTGAATAAATAACGCGTCCCAGAAAGGATTCTGGCCTGGCTCTCCTCGGAAATTTCGCTTCGTTCCTCCCGATCTCGAATCTCATCGAATCTCGAGATTTTTATGGGACGCGCGAGATTAATCTCTCCTCTCCTCTCCTCTTCTTCCTTTTCGCGAAGGAAGGAACGAGTGGAGGCGATATTTCTTGACGAAAAGACGAGTGAAGAAAAACGGGTGTCCAGGAAGAAGGGAAAAAAGGGTGAATTCGTTCCCCTCAAGGGTGGTTTGTACCTTGTCGTTTCTTAAACGGGCAATTAATACGAAGAGGTGGGATAGGGAGGGGTCGAGGGAGTAGTAACGGTTTCAACCGCGATAATTTCAAAGACGAGGTAGATTTCAACTGCGATAACGGGGAGAAGGAACGGGATGAAATCTCGCTGGAGGTGAAAGGTAAGGTACAACAGGTAGCATTCCTCTTCAAGACATTTTTTTTTTTTTTTTTCTACAAGCTTCAATGAAAGACGAATGGAACAAAAGACTCCTCGGTACTTTTCCTTGCATAAAAATTTTCTTCCTTTTTTTTTTGTTTTACCAGAATATAAGTTACGCTTCTTTCCGTGTAGGAGGAAAATCTGGTCGGGAAAGGAGATTAAAACAATTTTCCGCCGCTTCGCCACCGCGACGAACTTGGCGCCTCGTTGAAAACCAAGTGCAAGTTGAGATTAGAAGTTGAATTAGATTTAACTTGGAAAGTCCAGCCTGTGGCAAAGTCAACGCGCGGGAAAATGGCTGGAAGTGACAATTTCCTCGTTTCGGTCACGATCCACCGTTGTTGAAACTAGTTTCCCTCCTCCTGTTTCCTTAATCCCCGCCTTTTCTTCGAGCTTCTTCCTGTCGCTCTAACCGGAATATCCTGTTCGGAACACGCACGTGGGATCTTGGGCGCGAAGCGAGAAGACCGTTCGAAAGATAAAATCGGTCGATTACCCTTCCCTCCCCCTCTATTGGTTATCAAACACAGCGTTTCTTTGCTATCTCTTCTCTTATAATTACGTTTCAAAGAGGAACACGCGTACCACTCTGTAACCACTCTGTAACCACCATCCTATCTAATATTATTAACACTC